>NW_004798325.1:194972-196616 GCF_000002075.1 Aplysia californica
CGGAAGTGATGTCATGCTGGACAAGAATCAGAGTCCGAATAACATTTTTTCATATTCGGACTCGAGTCCGAATAATCACTTCGAAAAGTTAATTGATACTGTACCAGTGACGCTGTCCCAAGAAGATCAAGTCTACAATCAGATAGTATACAAAGCTGGACAAAGTTAGCACACAACAGTTTCCGATCATTATATATCATCAAATGTTTTTCTTCAACGCACTTCTCACTTCTCAGAACAGAGCACTGTGTTGCAACGAAGGGCTGTCGATGGATTTGTCCATGGGACTGACGTCATCGATAGGCCAAAGCCACAGAATTCTACACTTAAGTGTAGAATTCTGTGGCCAAAGCCCGCCGTGTGTTTGTCTCGTGCGTAGTAGCCTACGAAGTTCCGCGAAGTGACGGCTTGATGGGAGGGGAGGCGATTTAAAGTTACGAGCCGGCGCGATAACAAACGTGAAGGAATGAGGCTAACATGTTTGTTTGGATTTACTTAAAACTGAATGAAAATCATCATCAGCAATAAATCTCCTGTCAACAGTCCAGCTGAAAAAAATCTGACCGGCACCGCCGGTCTTGCCCAGTTAACAAACCGCCCCTGACCCTATCACTGATCAATTCTACTGGCAGAAATTCACAGGGGTTTTGGGGACGACTGTTTTTCGGAGTATAGCCTAACAATAATAAATAGCATATTATAGATCTAGAGTGCATATACCCGCTTGACAGCAAGCTACGCTTGACACTATATTATTACCCCAGCAGACCATAACACTCAGAAACATTCTCAGCACCTCGGGAAGCATACAGTAGCAGTGCAAGCAGCTGATTAAGCGCTTAAACACTTATTCAAACTGACAAGATATTTCACTGTCTATAGCCGGGTACCCATTCCCACCTCGGTGAAGAGACGAAAATTCGTGTAAAAGTGCCTTTCCCTAGGATACAACGTGGGGCTCCTGACAGGATTCGAACCCACGACCTTAACAATATGGCACTTGGTCACCGACGCATATATAATATGTCACGACGTGCGGTGGAATCAGGCGCTCGTCAGTTTTTGGCCATAATAATATATATATTATGGAGTTATTGGTACCATCGTAAAGCTTGTTCATTTGTCTATGTAGTGGATGTGACGCGAAACGGGAGTGCTTCTATAAAAATACCCGTCGGGTCTTGGACACGAACGCAGTGCAAACTGCCATTTGGTCGACACGAAGTTTACAACTGTCAACTGAGCCTGAGCTGATCTCACAAACTTGATGAAACATGGCCGACCGCCGACCGTCGTCTGCTGCGGCTTCATGACTTCACGTACGGCTGGGATCACTCCTCCTTCCTGTTTTAATCACATGTACTCATGCTCATTATGATTTAGTCTTGTCAGTGAAGCCAGAGAGGGCAGACCTCATATCATTTTCATCATTAAATCACCCTTTTTCATCTAGAAACGGAGTTTTTACTTTTGTTTTATTAAATACAATAATGGCAACAACAAAAAACAGTGCAACAGGCACGTAGGCCTACCTTGCCCTTAGGCCTAGGCGATCATAAATCAGTCAGCGCAGCCCAAGAACTACACACCTTGCTTGTGGGCTGGCACACCGGCCGCTCAGGCTTCGGCCCACAGCAAGCAGTG
>NW_004798325.1:198108-200453 GCF_000002075.1 Aplysia californica
ATATATTATATAAGTTTTTGGTTTTCATTATATCAAAAGTGATAACAATTTACATACAATTAACATTTCAAAGAACATGTCATAGAACACAACAAATTATCACAGATTGTCAAAAGCACCTTGCCTTGAAGATTAACTAGGAAGAAAAAAATGAGCATCAAGAAACATGACAAAAAGCAACAATAGAAAACATAGAATAAAATCAAATTGTTCAATCTATTTTACACGTACATTTCTTCAAAATATCATAGCTAAGTAGCCTACCACTCTCGTGGTTTCTTGTGGTGAAGGAAGCGTTATAATAATAATATTGTGGGAGTAGACGATGTAATGCATGCATTTACACAAGGAACTTTAAACTTTAATAAATATCTCTCGCGCTTTGAAACATTTTCTGAACTTGGAGTGTGAGAGACCAACCGTATTAAGAATTTGAAACATTTGTAACACATGTACCATTTTGCCTATATTTTTACAGAAATCTCTGGCTGACTACTACTCGGCAAACAATTAATTTGTCAAGAGAGCTTCGCCTTTTCCCGCTTGACACAGCGCGATGTCCGAATCCGCTATAAAGGTGAACCGCGAGGAGAGGGAATACTGTATTAAGGCCTATTATAAATTTTATGGTGACCGCAGAACTCAAGTGGCCTTAAGTGGCCTTCATTCTTCAATATCATATTGTCAGAGATAAAGGCTTGCCAAGAAGGTGATAAATTATTCTAAGGTCCCTGAGAACAGCCCTGTTCTAGAAAATCGGATTAACAAGAATAGAACATAATAAATGTTTGCACCTATTCCAATGACTCATGCGCCTACGAAAGAAATCAGCTTTCCAGGAACTATGGAGCAAAAGCAAAAGCAAGCAAAGCATGGAGGTTTTCAAAAGAAGTTCTGAGGTCCTTGTTGTGAACGGTTTTTATTCAAAGAGAGCATTGTAAGGGTGCACATTACATGAAGTGCTAAGGCTGCCTGGGGGTTTACCACGGATGTAAATTTTGTTGATCTTCAGGGAGAGTGACCTTCAAGACTTCCTGGTTGCTCTAAGTTATGTTGTAAGTTGTTCGTGTGTACATGTTTGGGAGAGGTGAATGTCTGCATATATGAGTGTAGACATATAGAATGGCAATGGGAGTGAAGATGGCGTTTCTCCATGCTCTGGGGAAGGTGTTTTCATTCCACGTCTTGTTGATCAGCTGGAGAATATAACACTTACCAACTGAACTGAGGTTGACAAGCATTTCATTGTGGATCTTATCAGGTCCTGGGGATTTGCGGGGCTTCAGTTTCTTCATTGTCCTGTTGAGCTCAATGAGTGTGAAGTCATCTTCAAAGAGAGAGATACTTGCACTTGTTCATTTTATTTTCAAACAGCCCCCGCTGTCCTTCCGCACATTTTCTCTAACTTATTCATACAACCATGAAACAGAACCAGGCATTGAACGCGCCTGGAACACGTGCTAGGATTGGTGTAAGTGTTTAAAAAAAACCCCTCTTATTGGGGACCCGAAAGTGACACCGTGTTTCCGATAGGTCATACTGTACATGGTATTGCGAAGAATGATCTACAGTACGTACAGTACAAGCATTGTCCTTCCCCAGTGAACCAATCGTGGGATGCTTAGACTAGAGTCGTTTGTAGATTGTGAAAAAATGCACAGACTCATAGCTCTGACCTACTCGCAGGACAAACTGTCACGCAAGGTTCGGGGTGCTTTGAATGTCTGTTTGATGCGTACGAGGTAATTAAAATTTGATGAAATGTATGAGTAAAAATCCATGGATTTCTGTTTTTCCCCGCGAGTCGTTGTCGGTGGTCCATTATAAAAGTAATCGTTTTCAGGTACAGTGCATTGGATTGGTTGTTCTTAAAATAATATATCATTGCTGTAGTTAATGCTGATCCAATCTCCAAGCTTTGATCTTTTTTCGAAAAGTGTGCTTGTTAGCTCTTGCATTTTCATACGAATAAGCCTGCTAATGATTAGCTGACTGTGTTTATGAATGGACGCAATGCACAAACAATGACCAATGTAATACGGCAAGTTTTACCAGGACTACACTTTTCAACACTACAACTACTAGTATCTCATAGCACACGAGAAGTTCATCAACGTCCACTGAACTAATTTTAGATTTTAGACAATAACGCAAAGAGCCCCAAAGCACTATTAGTATGAGGTTGTGAGATATCATAAGATAATCTATACTTTATTGGTCCAGCATTGGACAAAACATGCAGTGTGCTTTCACTTTACTCGCTGTGTGACAAAAATACAAAATGCACACAAATAACCAACATTATTGCAACTCACTAGAACACCTCTCTCTCTCTCTCTCTCTCT
>NW_004798325.1:200647-206058 GCF_000002075.1 Aplysia californica
TCTCTCTCTCTCTCTCTCTCTCCTTTTCTCTCTCACTCCTTTTATCCATCACTCCTTGCAAAACAATGACACACAACATGGCAACTGTAAGGAAAAACACGGGGAATAAACGTGAAATAAAATGTGATTATGAGAGTGAAAACTACTTCTAAGATCGTACCACACATTAGCCTGCACCTTCAAAGACAGAAACTCAGATTACTTGCTTTGTGGCCTACACAAAAATCAAGAGGGGTCAGAAACAGAACTAAATCTCGTCAAATACAAAACCGAATCACATGGTTCTATCTGTGAAAGGAGTGATGGATAAAAAGAGTCAAACGGCTGTCGAATTGAAAGAAGAAACAGTGGTGTTCGTAAAATATATATTGTTGGAGGTTACATGTGGCGCGACATTCTGCAACGGAGTATTGACGTCATATTATTATTTTTAGCAACGGGAATTCGTTTTGTCAAAGACGACCCAAAATTTGCAAGAAGAGGAGTCCTCCGTTCTGCACATGGTTGCTCAACTGCCAAAAATACAGAGATCTTGATCGTCTTGATCGTTTAGGGATTTGAAAAGAGAAGAGCTTGGGAGAACAACAATACTAAACATGATAGGGTCATACGGGGGCACACGGTAGTTGTCACTGTCAAATTATGGGCTAATCTGAAGAAAACGCGCCAACTTTTGACAAGGGCAAGGGCGCCCTCTGGAAAAAGCCTCTAAATGAGAGTTCTTGACTTTTTTATAATGAAACATCAAGCGTTATTGATTTTTTAGATATTCAGGTACCCAAAAATGGAGAAAGTTAAAAATCGATTTTTTTTAACCCAAACATCGGGTTTGCCAGACCCGTGACATGCCTTAACAGGACTTGCTACACAATATAGGGAGACAACAGTTTCGATACCCATTCTTCATTGAGTTACCGTAGACTCTAGTGTAGTAGATAGGCTAGGCTCTAGCGGAAACTTGGATCAAATTGGTGCTGCGAAGAGGAGTTTCATGCAACTTTCTCCTTGTGCGGGAAGAAATTAGCCTAGATTTCTCTACAGTGACAAAAATAACTTTGGTGCAAAGATTTTGTTTGCTCCTAGCAGACACTACCGCAAGCGGTGCCACGAGCATAACCCATCCTCGCTCTCTGTCTCTTAACTGGCGCAGCCAGCGGGTGACGGATTGCAAGGATGTAGTAATGTAGATCTAGAGCACTGACTGGTTTAGAACAATTAGAAAAAGGAGGGGGGGGGGTGTGAAGGCCAGGGTTAGGTGGAGCGCTTGCACCAATTGAATCAATGGTGCGCCGCCACTGTTGTCACGTCCTGGATCCTTTGTGTCGGTGCGTAGACGTCCATGTTTGGGCATGCCATGTCCCCGCGGCCTATCCCACCCAGTGGAGTATTCATCATTGCAGTGACCAGAACTAGGCGATTATGACCGTCTAGGACCAGAAGGATCCTTGGAGATGCACTTGATTGGAGGTAGAGCACAAGCCAACAACAGGGGGTGTGTAGAAGAAGTAGGTGAGGGTAGTAGAGGAGGACACTCACTCAAGGGAGAGTGAGAGTGTGTTGGTGGGGGCATAGCGTTCTGCCCTCCGCACCTTGTGAGGTCACACCTATTCCCAGCCAGTTGTTTTTACCCCTCCTGGCAAAGGGGGTTTGGTTTGTTGGCGCCAACGATTTGCCATTTGCCAGAGCCTCGTCAGTGCAAACAGGGATCATCACGGGTAGGTGCGGTTGGCTAGACTGGGAGACGCTTGGGTGTTTCTCATCTTTTAAATGAGGCCCTTCTCAGCCCTTGATCCCCACCTGTTTTTATACAGTCACTCATCGTTATAGACCAGCTGATGTTCCGAGACTTAAAAACCTCTTTTGCTAAGCGCAGTCGTTCTTGGCATTGTCTATGTCTGGTCTAGAAACGTATTAAAAAAGGAGTCAGCTTCTTTTTGGATATGAGTACAATGAAAAGCCATTGGAGTCTTCAATGAGCGATGTGTAGCATAAAAAGGGTTATCAGAAACCACCATATTACGGTTTTCGATGATTCCCTTATCTGATGTGCTGTCATCTGATCCAGTGTCTATCTCGTCATAATGGTTGTCACTACTTTCTCTATATTGTTGGGTAGGCATAACGTCTATAGGCTCAATATAGCCATCTTCTGATTCTAATTTCACAGCTAGGACTTTGTTCGAATTTATCTTATTCTCACCGCCCAATTCGTCATTACCACTAGACTTCCAGTAAAGCGTATCATGAAGGTAGAGGGTACGGTTGTACAGTTTACGGCACGCGATGACAACGAAACAGCAGGCTAGCCCAGCCACGGTCACGAAAAGGGAGACTATCACCGGAAGTTTCCAGTCCCCGGGACCACCTTCTCTGCTTGAAAATTGACCGAGGAAATCAGTCGAGACGACGGTGACGTCAAGATCCACCTGCCCGTGGTAGCAGCGAGTCGCATGCTTGGCCGAACATACACACGAAAATGCTCCTTTGTCTTTCGTGTCCAGCGTGAAATTGGCGCTCGCTCCCACGGCTGACTCGCGTAGGATGACATTGCCGCCATTTTCAGAGTCCCGTGAAGATGTTAGTAAGTTGAGATCGGTGCGCGTGCAGCTCACGGTCGTCTCCTGCACGTCCGGCGTCCCTCCAGCGGGTACAGAGCACTGGAGACTCAGCGCCGTTGAGTTCTGCACGAGAGTTATCTTCTTGGGCAATTTCTCTCCTCCATTTACAAAGAAGAATTCTGGCTGACGAGAAGGCGGCCATCGCAGCTGAAGCGACAAGGAGTCTGTGATGTCATCGTCTCTCACCTCCTGCCAATTCGACGGTACAGCAGAGCAAGAGATGAGTATACCTTGATGCTCGGGCCTGACTCTGATCTTGTGTGTGGATATGAACATGTACGGGTGTCCGGTCGGGTCTTCTACTGACCAGACGTCAGAAGAATTGATCTCTTTCCCGAAGACAGTCCACCGGAAATAAGGCTTGGATTCGAATCCAGTGGCTTCGCACCGAGGCGTGATAACGCTACCCTCTTCAGGGCAGATGTCTACAGGAGAATCGACGAGGGACAACGAGACGTGCACTACAGACCTACTTATATTGACAGCTGTCGGTTGCACTGGTACGGACATTTCTCGACGGTTGATGGTTCGAACCCTAGGATACATCACGACAAAGTACCTGTAGTAACCCTTCACTGGCCGGAACAGACGCGCGGAGCACGTCGGCTTGATCTGAGGAGGTGTCTGTCTGTAGCCTGTGCCTGCCACCCTCGTGGTGTAGTGAACCTTTCCCCCAGGAATTTTCATCCGCCGATTCATCTGCTCCTCGATCTGGATCATATCACAGAGGAGGGCGGGAAACACGTCTTGGGCCGAGCAGTCCACCTGGATAATGTTGTCGGAGAGCAAGTGAGACTCACATTTGGGGTCCCGGGGTTTAACGAACACGCTGACCTCACAGGTGTGGAAGACCGTGAGAAACTTGAACTCATCTCGTCTTCCGGCGACGCTCATCACTCCACACGACAATCGAGAGTGGTGGTCTAAACGGGACAGAGTTTGAACCTCCATTCTACTGTGTAAACCCTGCGAGGTTTTGGAGGTGACTGTAGTCACAACTTGCGATTCGGTTAGGCTACAGGAGTTGTTAGACTTTCCATGAACACACACGGACAGCACCTGTGACTGCCCATCTGCCTTTTCCCACACCCATTTAACGTCCCTGTGAACAGAAAGGCAAAACACATTGGTCAACCCTTTAAAAAAGAAAAAAGCAACAACAAAATAAAAAAGCAACAAACAAACAGACCAGAGCACACTTTCATGTACTGCACTTCCGTCCTGCCCTTTCATCAGCAAGTCCACCTAATTACCTTGTACCTTCTTTGACATCCTTTCGGGATTTCCCTATATGCACTGACGTCATCTATCTCTTAAAATCGCGAGGCGGAGCCCTCCTGATATGGCAGCATCGCCAAAATGTCGGTGAGAAAATCTCTCCAGAACTCCCCTCAGATGCTACAAGTAGTGGTGGTAGTGATGGTGATCGTGGTCGGGTTGTAGAATATGGTGATGATTGTTATCATTGTCGTTGTTATTGTTGTTGCTGCTGCTGCTGCTGCTGCTGCTGCTGCTGCTGTGTTGTTGTTGTTGTTGTTGTTGTTGTTGTTATCGTCGTAGATTCTTAATTAAAGTCGAAGCAGTATACACAATCATGATATGGGCACACTGTTAGCTCGGTTGACATCAGGCTGGGCTATGGCGTTCAATTATCAACGGACGTTCTTCAACATGGGTTGCCAAAGGAGTTTTCAAGACTCGCCTCCTAATTGGATTGGCCTATCTTTCCCACATAGAAACAATTCTTATCTTACAGTGTTGAACTTGACGCTAAAACCATGCCTTGGAATCCAACCATATACTTTAATCGTTTTTATAAATAATTAGATAGGTAGGTAGGTAGGTAGGTAGGTGAGTAGGTAGGTAGGTAGGTAGGTAGAGTGGTAGATAAAAGGATGGGCAGCTTGATAGGTAGGTAAGTAGCAAGGCAGGCAGGCAGGCAGGCGCGGGTAGGTGGGTGGGTAGTTAGGTAGGTAGGTAGGGAGAGAGGTAGGTAGAGAGGTAGGTAAGTACCCAATCAGGCAGGCAGACAGGCAGGCAGGCAGGCAGGCGCAGGTAGGTGGGTAGGTAGGTAGGTAGATCGGTCGGTCGGTCGGTTAGTAGGTAGGTAGGTAGGTAGGTAGGTAGGTAGGTAGGTAGGTAGGTACATAGGTACGTAGGTAGACGTGCAGACACTGGTGGTTAGTAAGAAGCGTACGTCGTACTGATAAGTCTGATCACTGATACAGAAAACCTTTTGCGGTCCGTCACGCATGAGCAGGTAGTAGCACTAATCCAAAGGTAAACAAAAGCCTCTTTGGTTTCTTTGCCAGCTTTGGCTTATCTCAAGAAACAGGCTTGAAAGGTGTTACGCTCTAATGTACATTTAGTTGGCGGTCTTCTTCCACACTACCTGCGGCCTGCTTACCAAAGATAACAAAATTGAAAGCTTTGTGTAAATGACCTCTTGGTAACAAGAAGGCACGGGATTCAAATTGCTAGAACAGAACAAAGACTGTTGTAAAGAGTTTTAAAAAGAAAAAATTATGTAACGAATATCAATCGGGAAAACAAATAAACAGCCCAAAAAGTGTTTTCTGTAAAAGGCTTCTTCTTCTTCTTCTTCTTCTTCTCCTTCTCCTTCTTCTTCTTCTTCTTCTTTTTCTTCTTCTTTTTCTTCTTCTTCTTTTTCTTCTTCTTTTTCTCCTCCTCCTCCTCCTCCTCCTCCTCCTCCTCCTTCTCCTTCTCCTTCTTTTTCTTCTTCTTCTTCTTCTTCTTCTTCTTCTTCTTCTTCTTCTTCTTCTTCTTCTTCTT
>NW_004798325.1:208991-215945 GCF_000002075.1 Aplysia californica
TTATTATTATTATTATTATTATTATTATTATTATTATTACTATTATTATTATGATTGTTGTTGTTGTTGTTGATGATGATAATGATGATGATAGTATTATGGTCATCATCGCTACTAGGTCTACTATTATCATAACTTTTATTAGGTAACAGATAAAACCCGTGTCAGCGAACCAGGCGAGGTATCTTGATATGACTGTCCTCGTGAGAAGATATGAGATAATGCATGATAAATAATATGTACAATGTTAACAACGGTCGTCTGCAAGCGAACTTTGAAGCCTCTGGTGTAGTGGACAGGCTCTTCTCCAGTACATGCAGGAGAAATGAGTTCGGTTCCCGTATGGGGAAGTTGATTATATCTACCATCTCCGTCTGTCTGCTGGGATATTATGTCCCACTCAAAGTAGCTTAGCCTTGGCTCAATTCTAAATGACCCACATCGTATCGAAGGAGGTCTAAAAATTTACAGTACTTTCAAACGATGCATCTCAAATTTGCATTAAAGAGGATCCAGGTTTTCTTGAACAAGTGTCTGAGCAAGTTACTGAGGATCAGATGGACAGACAGGGTCACCAACGAGCAGGGCCCAGTGAGAGATGAGGTGGGACGGAGGCGGTGGATTGAACATGCTCTCAGGAAGTCAAGTAGCTGCATAACGCGGAAAGTTTTGGATTGGAACCCACAGAGAACACGTGGAACCAGAAGAAAAGTCACAGAAATCGATGTACAGAAAAGTGGAAAGACATGGAATAACGTCAAGGGGTTAACCAAGGATAAGGAAAGCTGGAAGGTGTTTGTCCGTGACCTATACCTTGAACCAGGCTGAGAAAGGCAATGGTGATGATGATGACTTTCAAACGAGCCTCTGCTGGCAATGGAAAAATTTGGGAGGAGTCAATAGAAAGTTATAGCCGATGGAAGATGGAAGTCTACGGGGAAACAAAACGCACCAAAAAACGTAGACAGCGGTGGTCTATTGCTTCGCCGTGATTCCTTTTATTGTGTAAGTTAGGATTTTTAAATTTTTTCTGTTATTTTGGGCCAGTTCGTCTATGCAAGGGATTCCCGATCAACTACATACTGATCACGAAACTGGCCAGTAAGAAATGCATTTTTATCTTGAGCCCTGGACAATTAATAATAGTAATAATAATACTTTTAATAATAATAATACTTTTAATAATAATAATAATAATAATAATAATGATAATAATAATGATGATAATAATAATAATAATAATAATAATAATAATAATAATAATAATAATAATAATAATAATAATAATAGATAGATAGATAGATAGATAGATAGATAGATAGATAGATAGATAGATAGATAGATAGATAGATAGATAGATAGATAGATAGATAGATAGATAGATAGCATTATTTGTATAGCGCATATCCCCACTGGACAGCAAGTTCTAAGCACTTTACACTATAGCATTACCCCAGCAGACCATAGAACATCCAGATACATTCTCAGCTTCCCGAGAAGCAGACAGTGCAAGCAGCTGATGAAACGCTCAAATACTAACAGACAAGAACTTTCACTGTCTATTGCTGGGCACTCATTCCCATCTGGATGGAGTGAAGCAAATTCGTTTAAAATATATTTACCAAGGACATAACGTCGGGCTTCTGATGGGATTGGAACCCACGACCTTACAGTTGCGAGTCAGAGAGCCGAACCACTCGGCCACCGACGCAACAAATTAAATGGAAAGCGTGTGAGTGGGGTGAAAATTAGATTTAATGATTTTAACTTGACTGAAAATAAATCCTCATTTTGAAGGACGTGCGCGTTTAGAAACATGCATTAAACAAAGATCGTTAATGGCTGTACGGATTGGAAATGTCAAAACTAAGCACTCAGAGTTTCCACATTAAGCCGATAATGTCCTTGGATAATAATCAACAGGCTATTCGTTACTGTGAAATATTGTAATGATTGATTCAGCTGTTATCTGGTCTTATCCGGTGTTTCAGCCAACATATTATTTTTATCATACTCTTCAACTACTTGCTCCATCTTGACCAGAGGTCTATTAATACTGGTATTAATCAAAACCTTGCATGTTCATGATACGGACGACATGATATTGATAGAATAAGTGGGAGACGTCAAGAAGTTAAGCAGAATCTGACAACAGTAACATGCAGTGTTGGGCGTTTGCACTGTTGATATAATCATTTTCCGAACAAAGGTCATGGCAATCAGAGAGAGCTGATTATAACGGGAAGTTTCGGAGAAATATGGAGTGTGGTGAGGGGGCCTTTAAAATGGATAGCGGTGTATGTTTGTTGTTTGGCTCTCGGACTCGCAAACAAAAGGTCATGGGTTCGAATCTTGTCGTGCCCGAACCTGTGTCCGTGGGAAAGGCATTTTACACCCTCGCTTCACCGATGTTGGGATGGGAACACGGATTTAGACAGCGAAAGATCTTGTCAAATTATTAGTGTTCTAGAGTGTGTTATTCGCAGCTTAGATCCAACGGTTAGATTCTACGCAGTGTGTTGCCGCACACACACATACACACACACACACACACACACACACACACACACACTCTCTCTCTCTATCTATCTATCTATCTATTTATCTATCTATCTATCTATCTATCTATCTATCTATCTATCTATCTATCTATATATCTATCTAACTATCTATCTATCTATCTTACTGTCTCTATCGCTCTAAGTCTGTGACTCTTTGTGTGTATACACAGTGTCGTCCAAAAGAAACTTCAAAATGCAGACACCCAATCATCGTGTTAAAGCCTTGCACTACTCACTCATGCAGCATACCAATTTAAAGCTAAACTAATTCTGCATCTCTTGGCTCATTAATATTTCATCTAGATTATGTTAAGAGACGCCCGAGATATGGTCACTCAAAATTGACCTAAATAAATCAGGCTTGGCAAAATTGTGTAAAATCAAATAAACGTAAAAGTGTGTTCGCACGTATACATGTAATTGGTGGAATGGGCAATATATTGAATATCAAAATAAAAGAGAATATTATAATCATCTGTCAGTGAGGCACAGATCCCACGAAACTGCAATTGTTTTGGGTGGTCTGGGGTGGAATGAACAATACCGTCCTCATGAGAATCACCGAATAGCTTGGTTTAGTGGATTACATCGCGCAAGTGCGATAGAACGTCTTATCTTACCCTTATTTTCCTCATGATGTCATTGAAGCAGACATCTCGAAGTATAGCTAAGCACTTTCTCACAGGGCCAATGCCACAAGACAATTCTTGGAAAACCAGAACAAATCACGATTGGAGTGGTCACCTGTATATAGTCCGATATGAATCCTTCAGGTGCGTGAAGTCCGATGAAACAGCAGCTGAAGAAATGCGACTTTTGCTACCAATTCAGACCCTTTCTTTGCAATCCTCTGAGATATTTTGGATGAAAAGACGTGTAATTATGTCCAACATTTAATAGAGTCGATGCCCAATGGGTTCGTGCTTTACACAAAACAAATGGCTCTTTTAAGCAAAATAGCAATGAGCACATTTAATTTTAAGTCCAAGGTTTGCGTGGTATTTGTTATTGCTCTGTTTTCCGTTTTGCCTCTCATTATCGTAACAAAATATCGTTATAAAATATTGTTTATTGCAGAGACAAAATTCTCCATTCCCTGGATATGCAATGTATGCCCGTTCTATCAATATTTGACGCGCCTCTAGACGCGCGAAAACATTGTTACGTTCCTTTGATTTTGCACAATTTGCCAAACCAGAGTTTTTATCGGGTATCTGTAAATATAGATGACAGATTAATTTGTCTGATGATGTAGAATTTATTTAGCTTTAAAGGGGTATGCTGCATGAGTGGTTACTGCAAGGATGCGTAACATGATAATTGGGTGATTACATTTTCCAGTTTCTTTTGGACGCCACTATATACATATGTGTGTATGTGTGTGCGTCTGTGTGTGTGTGTATGTGTGTCCAATCTCTCTCTCCTTCAAACCATGCTTTTCCGGGATCCCACACTTGAGGTAATTCCACTTTGCAAAGTAAGTCCTGTTTCGCTGTCTACTCTATCTCTCCCCACACCAATCACTTTCTCTTAACAGCTATTCATGACGTTGTGAGAAAGAACATAAATTAAAGTGGACCTACACCCCCCCCCCCTACTATTTAACAGTTGAATGGCTTCAGATCGATCGCTTACGGGTAATATAGATCTATCCCGCAGGTGACGCATCGCGTACTTCCTGGTCGCAAATATAAATAGTACTGAAAGTTCCCCGGGATACCCACAGGCATTACATTAGCTAATACAATGATATCAGCTGGCTGTATTCTCAGAAACAGTCTTGTCGCACACACTGGCAGATCTGATAGATGACTTGAGGATATTAAACGCAAACCGTAGGCTACTTACTAGGAGAAAGTGTAGCCAAACACTAGTTGCCCTCGTTTGATTGTGTACTCGTATTAAGTAAACATGATGACGTGTATAGGAAAGAAAACTAACTTTAGTTACAGCCTTAACTAGATTCAAACCAAAGTTGAAACTTCCGTTTAGCGCATAAATTGTACCGATTAAAAAATCAGCTTTTCTAAACAAATATTTCAAACCATACTTTGTATCGTCAGCATTTGACCTCCTCACTAGTGGGGCGGGTTGGGGTGGTATGGGGTGGGGTAGGTTGGGGCAAGGACTGTGTAAGGAGACGTCCGTCCGGCTGAGTATTCCAAAATTTATAAAATAAAATGCCTTTCCTTTAGTTATGCTCATTAGTATACCTATGTTATAATATTGTTAGTACCCGGTACAACAATGTAACTTTTCAGAGGGAGAAAAAGGTGTTGGTCTGTAATGGGTCGAGACAATATCATAGCCCAGAGAGAAACCCTTCTAAGTTTCAACGTACTAGTCATTTGAACGATGTGTTATATATACAAAGTAAATATATTATTTTGCCTATGGCACAGTCTGTGACCCTGAGTTAGCAAAATTTCATGATCAGGTGGCCTCGAAGATCTAAAGAGATCAAATAAATTTAAAATGTAAATACATGTATTCCACGTTGTACAATCTGGGCAAAACACGCCATTCAAAAGCACACTTGTGTAGGTCGTCTAAATAAGGACGGCTTCCATATAGTTTTTAATTTTGGTACGGTTTTGCGGTGCTCACAATTGAATAAGGTCATAAGAGCGCCAAGGGCTGGATGTCAACAGAGAAGTTCAAACGGGGATTCAGGCTTACTCTGTTCACCTCTCTAGCCTCAACAGCACAAAGTCTGCTTCGACTATCAAGGCACCCCGGAAATAGCAGTTCACAAGAGAGTGGCAAACATACAAAAGAAGTAGAGGGAAAATGACAATAGTAAGGATAAGGAAATAAAAAGCAGCAGTTCCCCCTAAATTGTTCCAGCACAGTATGAGCAGGACATTGATAAATCGTCCCATTTACAATTCTACTGCGCATAAGAACACATGTTGAGATCCCCCATTCGGGAATGGCCTAAAGACACTTCAGTCAGTAGCACTGCCCCCGGGGGTAGGGGGGGGGGGAAGGGGCCTCCATAATAACAGACAGGTGCACTAAATAAAGTGACCCTGACCAGCATGTCAAGCTCTCTATTAAATGTCAGGACCATCAAAGTTCTCTGACGGTCTATTCTACGGCGTCTCTGCAACTTTTTTTTTTTTGTTTGCAATCTTCTAAATCCGGCAAGAAAAAGAGTCACTCGGGAGTCATTTGGTTCATTTTTGTACGCTGGTTCCGAAGTTGATATTATTTTTAGGATAGAACGTAGCATGCAATAAGTTTATAAACAAAATGTTTCTGTCAGCTGGCCGCATCGATACCATGATTAATACCACAAAGACGGGGTATTCGTTTAGCGTAGTCGCTGTTCCCCGGACCAATTTTCCCCTTTTTAAAAAATAGAGTCGCTGTTCCCCGGTGCCCCGAAAAAAATAAAGTGTAGCTAAAGACGAGAGGCATGACGATAATACAGTAGGCTAATATAATCTTTGAAATTAAATTTTTGTTTGATGATAAAACATGGTTATCAGTGCAATCCGTGGCAGGTCACAGCAACATACCCCTAGTTGTTTACAAGTTGTATACTATAAATAAAACAAAAACAAAAACAGTTATGCAAAGAAGCGAACAAGCAGCTGGTACAAGGATACTTTGCTTACTGTTTTTGAAAAGATCTGTTACGCTTCATTTCAATGAATAAAAATAATTAAGTTCTCCTTAAAATCATACTGAAACCATACTTTGAGTTCATATAAAAGTATAAAGCTATGAAACTGTGTTGATTTGAATTTTTGAATCAGCTCACATTAATTAAAAACGTGTTGGTTGTCGATGGAGACAGAATGAACTTCCTAAGAAAAGAGATAACGTAACCACTTCTATTTCTTCTGTCATCCCCAAACAACACCAGTTAAACTAACGCTATTATTAAACTAAAGCCGGAAGACCAAATAGATTCTGTTCAGTGTAGCCTACTAATTTCACAACCAACGCCTTTGTTTCTTCTCTGGATTAAGACAGCTTTTCAGTGAAAAAGCCGGCCAGAAAAAAGCTTCATTGTCAAGACCTAAGAAAGGTTTAGAACGAAGAAGAGAAGAAGGAAGAACGCGTTGTGATCTATATTATTTATTTATAGCCAAGACGGGCGTTTATCATGCGACTTTGGTTGCAATTCCCTGAAGCGGCTTGCAAGTAAGCCTTATTAAACTTATTTATCAGCGTAAGAGTAAGACAGCTTTCTCTTAAGTCTTATTTTGTTTCCAGAGGTGAACAATTTCAGTGGATTAGACTGCCAATGCCATACGTTGGTCTTATCTACGGGCAAATGGTAGCTTGGAATTTCCATCGACGCTTAGCGTGCATAGGCGTAATCCTAGCTAGTTTGGGATTCAGCCAAGTCGAAACTGTGTAAGAAGACGGAAGTAGTATA
>NW_004798326.1:0-1187 GCF_000002075.1 Aplysia californica
CTATAAATAAACGGGCTACATAATTATACGTTACAGCAGAGAAACTGTACTCAAGCCTACTTGAACGTTGAAAAAATAAAAAAAAGGGGGTGGGGGGCTATACCTGAAGGCTATCTCGCTTATTACTTGGCCGAGGTTTACCAAATTTCACACGTAAAACAAGCAAAGTAAAGAATCTTAAAAACCGCAATCCAATTTGAGAAAAAAGTTTCTTTTCCATGGATACGGCGCCATATTGGATTTTGTTGACATGGCTTGCGTGATGAATACCGCACTTATTACTCATGGAAATTGATTGTTTGTTTTTTATGCATGCGTGTTCACAAACATTAGATCTAAAATTTGTGTGTTGTTTTTTCCCCAAACGAATTTTTTTAAAATTAAGAATTTCTTTCTGGGGTACCATTCAAGTTTGCACTCAAGACACCATCAACAAAAACTATTTCAAATATCAAAATTTCAATAGACAAATGTTTAGTATTACATCTTCTCTTCATTCTGTGAAAATTTCATGAAGATTGGATGAAAAATGGTGGAGTTATTCAAAAAAATATAGAGAAAAGTTGCGTTTTGAGAAAACGGCCGGTAAAAAAAAAAAGATTGACTTTATGAGGAAATGGTGGTGATAAACATGCCCGGTATGGGAAAAATATGGTTTTTAGGGGTTCTTATGAGATGAAATAGTGGTAGGAGAGGCTGAGGAAGCAAAAAATGCCTATAACTCAAATTTCATAATTTTGAGCCGAATCGGGACTTTGGGGGTGTGCCCCCCCCCCCCCCCTTGAACACAGGTGGCAGAGAGAAGAAATTGCGGGAATGTGGTGGCAGTTCAGGGAGGGTGCGGGTGGTGTGGAGAACACCCAACTACGAAGTGAAACCGAAACCGAAAACGAAACCGAAAACAAGTCAGAGTTCGAATCTACAGTCGAAATCAAAATTAAGAGGTCGTAATCGATATTGAAGGCGAACTTTGGTTCTGAACTGTGAAGCATGGGATGCTTTCGAGAAGTTTCGTTTCGTTGCAGAACATTCTCGAACGTAGATTATTATTTTATCAACACAGTCCTTAATAAGCAGAACTGTTGCTTTATGTCACCTTCACCCGGTTTTTTTTTTTGCGGGGGTAAGATAGAGATAGATAGATAGATAGATAGATAGATAGATAGATAGATAGATAGATAGATAGA
>NW_004798326.1:1957-11128 GCF_000002075.1 Aplysia californica
TTCTTCTTCTTCTTCTTCTTCTTCTTCTTCTTCTTCTTCTTCTTCTTCTTCTTATTATTATTATTGTTATGCATATTATATTCAAATGCGATTTAAACTTCATGTCTGACAATAGAGTTGTGAGTTAAATAATATTATATCTTTATTTCTTTTAACGACAGCATTGCTAAGTAATTTTGAAAGGAATTAAGTGGAAGTAAGTTCACGCTCTAGTCATCGTATTTAATTGAATTTTGATAAACGTATTTCTATTTGTTAATTTGTATATATTCATAAAATATTATTCGGACTCAATTCTAATAATTTACAGTCCTTTACTGTTTTTACTTTAATAGGTCAATAGTTTTTAAAAATCTGTGTACTTAAGGTTTTTCTCGTTGTTTGTTAGCTAATTTTCTAAGTAATTAGCTGTTGTATAATAATATGTATAGCCAGGTTTTATCATCTATCTATCTATCTGTTTGTATATGTTCCGCGCAATTTACCGATCTGCTTGGCGCTCATATGACCTTATGCAGTTGCGAGCGCCGTAAAACCTCTACTAAAACTAAACTAAAAACTGACCGATCTGCGCAATCTTAAGATCGCGTTTTTACGATCGAAAGATTGCGCGGCCATCTTAAGATTGCGCGGCCATCTTAAGATTGCGCTGGGCGTTTTAACAATGGTATATTTGCGCGGCAATCTGAAGATTGTGTTAATATTTTATACATGTATTTTTGAAAAAAACCAAAAACATTTCCATCTTTTAAAAAAAATTCACATCACATACGTTTTCAAAAGTGTAAAAATATGAAAATTAAAATTAACATTTTAAACTGAAGAGTTCACAAGTATGATACAAAGCCAGGTATCAAACTCAAAGTTCACGAAGTACATACAAGAATAAATAAAGATGGAACTGACTTTTTAAAAATTATTAACAAAATATAAAATAAATCTTAAGATGGCCGAGAGAGAGGGTTTACATCGTAAAAACGCGCTGCGCAATTAAGATTGCGCAGATCGGTAAATTGAGCGGAACATATGTATGTATGTATGTATGTATGTATGTATGTATGTATGTATGTATGTATGTATGTGTGTATGTGTGTATGTGTGTACGTATGTACGTATGTGTGTATGTGTGTATGTGTGTATGTATGTATGTATGTATGTCTGTGTGTATGTATATATCTGTCTGATTGTCTGTCTGTCTGATATATATATGTATATAAAATATATATTTATATATATATATATACATATAATATATAATTTGTTCATTTCTTTGATTGTTTATTTTCTACAGTTTTTAAAATATGTAATTAATTTCGAAACAGCTTGATTAACTCATGGTGAAAATGTATACTCCTCAGAACAACAAGCAAAATGTACACAACACCACAACAAACCCGAGACAGTGGCTACTGGGGCTCTAGAGAAAACTCAAGTTCAAGTCTACAGAACGGCCACGCCCATCACTCTGGCAACGGTCTCGTTATTCGGGCCGGAATACGGCCAATGGGAATGGCTGGTAACGCGACTGCCGCAACCTTTCAAGACCAAGAAGAAGGAACAAAGAATCTTTTCGACCAAAATGGCAGCTACATCGGCAACGTAGCTGTGGGGGACTTGCTTCCTACTCCCAAAACTTTTGAGATTTTAGTACAGAATCATGCTGGCAAACAGTACAGACCGAGAGTTCAAGCTGACTTCACAGTTCTGCAGTTGAAACAGATTCTGAGTGAGAAATGGGGAATTCCCCCAAGCCAGCAAAATCTGGTGTATGCTGGGAAAAACCTGAACGACGACCTCACGCTGGGATCGTACAAAATGGAGAACATGCTGGCCACGAACGGAAAAGTTTTCCTTACGACAAGGCTAAGAGGAGGATAACTCCTGCAAAAGACTTTATGCCCTTGATAAAATATCCTGAGGGCATGTTGGTTGGGCCTAATCTAAATCTCTGTTATTTATATATTATACATCATGGACTGATGGATACCAACAGAAAATAATTGACTTTGACTCTAAGTGTGATGAGATTATAGCAATTATATCAGTTATAGAATGAACACATGCAAAGTGTATCACAGAAATGTAAAACACTAGCTTGACGTTATTGGTTTGAGTAAATAAACATAAAGCACTTAGACACAGCATGGTCTCGAAGTGTTTGAAACTAGCAAGAAAGATCAGTAGAAATAAGGGTTGACTAGTATTGAAACAAGGCCTCCAGTTGCGCCTGCCTGCAACTGCCAGCAAAATACTGAAGTACAAGAAATACGGGTGAAAAAAAGGAAACAGATGGAAGTTACTCTGTGGCAAAAGAAAAGTATTACGTGCTTAGAGTTTAGAGAGATGCAGAAACTGTTTGGCCTCTTGAAGTGACTGCACCGTGCACAGTGCACTGTCAATCATGATTAACCTACATAATATGTGAGGCGTGCTGACAAAATGATTTACTTCTCACAATCCATAAAAGGAGATATTGACCAAAAATCGACACTTGGGTCAAATTTCTAGGTTTGTTATTGATGCAGTATTCATAAAGTAGTAAATGCCTTTTGCTATTTCATACTTACAAATGATAAAAACTGCACCTCTAAGCATGATGTATCTATTTCCATAGAGCCCTAATCCGAGAAGTAACTCATTTAGTCAGCACACTCCACATATTATAATACGACATACTACTTGCAGTATTCAGTGTGTCGGCCGGCGCGACAACGGTCCAATTTCCTCGGGAACAAATCAAGACAAAACTGAAAATATGTAGAAGAGGTGGACCAATCTTGGACACTAAAAAAGACCACTGACTTTGACAGACAGGAGCTCTACTGTTATACCTGCATAACCTTCTTTGAAATAATTTCTGTATGTGTTTGGCTTAGAACCAGGTTTGAACTAAGAATCAATCCGTTGCAACCAGTGAGACATTGTACAGAACCTGCTTACATAATAATATTATTATCGTATGTATTTCACTGAGAAAGAACTGGATTAAACTTAGAAGCGAATCCTTCCTATCCGTGAGACATTGAACAAACCATGTGTATAATAAATATATTATTGTAATTTGTGTCTGACTTAAACCGGCATTTGACTTAGAATCAGATCATAACAACCACCGAGAAATATGGTCCAGGACCTACTTATATATTATACTGTGGTATGTGTTTGACTTTGAACCGGATTTGACTTTCAACCGAATTATTACAACTGGTGAGACTTGTTGTACAAGTGCGGTGCCAGAGAAGAGATTTCTTCACATGACGTTATGACGTTCTTACGTAGAGCGCTCTGTAAATGTGCCACGTAATAGCTTTCCTCCCCCCCCCCCAACCCCACTTCCCCCATAACACACCCACGACCCTCCCCACCAGCATACTCTCTTTCCGAAAGGGAGAGAGGTGTGGGATAGTTAGGGATATGTACAAACTCGAGATAAGAGATTCAGACACTTTATGAATCTACGTGTTTTCTTATAACATACCGTACATGAACTGTTGTTTATATTGATTTGCTTACTGCTTGTGTGTGAATGCTGATATAAATTATACGAACTCTTTAGAATTTTATGTTGGTATTTTTAATCGAGACTTGATGTTGCAAAATGATATGTTCATGAAAGGGGCTGTATTTTAACTTAACTTTCACAAATGTTTTGTCATCATTATTTTACAAGTCACTTTTATTGGTAGTAGGGCCTTCTTTATACGATTAAGATGCTTAGAGAGGAATAAAAAACAAAATTTGCATAACGTTGAGTTCACATTTTCTTAATAGAACTTTTAACCTTAAGCGTATTGTGCCAATCGGGTCGGTCATATTTTATAAAGAAACCTGCCTGGAAGTAATATTCACCAGAGTATGAATATTGACACGGCCAAGACGAGAACAGAATAATAGTGTTAAAAATATCACAAAATAACAGCAATATAAATACATCTTGAGAACAGATCTCTATTTTTAGCGCCAGGTAATGATTACATGGCTGTACGGGTTACTGGTGAATCGAAAAGGAGTTCCGTCATAGCGGGTTTTCCCGTCTTGCCACGTAATCCTGGAAAGACATAATATTGTTGTTGTGGTGCTGTTGTTATTTCTGCAAATGTCACTGACATTTTACATCCCTATTACTAACCACCACGTAGACCATTTTGAGGGGGAGCCTCTAAGTCCTAATTCTAGCTTGGATTTGAACCTGGAACTCTAGCGTTGTAGGTCTTCGTCGGGTCAATTTCAAACGTACGGCACTGCACCATTGCAGTCGATACCAACCTCTGTTGTGACAACAGCGATATAGTAACAGAAGCTACACTCTGAACGAACGCTACAAGAGCAAGTGGATAATAAAACCATCATCATCATCATCATCATCATCATCATCATCATCATCATCCTCATCAACAACAACAACAACAACAACAACCACAGCAACAACAACAACAACAACAACAACAACAACAACAACAACTACATGAGAGGAAAAATTTAATAAGAACAAGTGTCTGCTGCAACTTACGAGTTCGGCAGTCCCTTCCAGAATAT
Source organism: Aplysia californica (assembly GCF_000002075.1). Classification (NCBI taxonomy): domain Eukaryota; kingdom Metazoa; phylum Mollusca; class Gastropoda; order Aplysiida; family Aplysiidae; genus Aplysia; species Aplysia californica. The sequence goes on from NW_004798326.1 coordinate 6,494, forward strand.
CCGGGCGCACAGCCACACACATCAGGCGTGACGCAGGTCTGCCGATCCGGACAGGATACATTGCACTCAGCTGAGAATTGAGGATAGATCTTCGAGGAACTCTTCTTCTTCTTCTTCTTCTTCTTCTTCTTCTTCTTCTTCTTCTTCTTCTTCTTTTTTTTCTTCTTCTCTACCACCTCCTTGAGCCTCTTGGCTAGGTTACAATCAACAATTCATTTGATATACCATGATGTGCTGTTTTCCTCACTGAGCAGTTATTAAGTCCTTCGACTTCGAGTCTAAAACAATCAGTATAAGTAACCTTTTAGAAATGTCGCAGTGTAATAATAAGTACATGTATATCATAGCATAGTAGGATATGGTACTGATCTGATGCTTTTTCAACACTGTAAAGCTATGCAAAAATAGGGTCCTTTGGTCTTGGTCTGACGCCTTTTCAACACGGTAAAGTTACTCAAGAAGAGGGTCCTTTTTATTTAACGTCCATCAACATGTCTGAAAAATACAGGTGGAGAGCTTTAAAAACTCCGATTAAACTCCCTTTGCAAAACTGGGTCATCATACACGATGCCAACTAAACAGCTAATGGCACGCACACACTAACTAGTACTCTTTTGATTCTCTTTGTGATACACTCGTCCTAAAAGACTCACGCGTGCACGTGCGACCATCTCCTTTGTAGCGAGCCGGACAAGGTCCGCACTTGTATCCAGGGGGCTCTTGGATCTCCATACACCGACTGACCTCTGAGCACACTCCGTCCCTACAGGCAGGTATAGCTGGGGAAAAGGACAGTGTTTGCTGAAGGCAATGAACAACTAATGATAGTTACTTAAACTTTCCATCTAACATACTGGTTTATAGTGCAGATACAAGTGTTTGTTTTCTTAAAAGAAACTTATCTAATCCAACGTGTACTAGTATGGTTCCCCACCTCACTCACTGAAGGTATTGCCTGTAGGACAAGGAAGAAAAGTAAGCAATTTTGCTGCCTTAAAAAAGTAAGAACATAAATTATCCTTCACAACCACATTCAAGTATCCCATTGTCTGGCTGACCGTTGGGGTACCACTGTAAATATTACAGCCAGCTTCTTTCACTCCATCTGGTTCTCAGACTCCTGCAGTAAAATGTTCCAGTCCTATTAAGTTACAATCCTCCCCCCCCCCACCCCCAACAAAAAACACAACAACAACCCCCCCCCCCCCCAAATAACAACAGCCAGAGTTCATTTTTGCTATGAATGACTATGGGTCAATTGACCCGCTCAGGCCAAAATCAATGGGTCAATGTTGTGAGTGATGGGCCAAGTTTGTTGGCAGCGTGCATGGAGAGTTGTGCTCGGTTGTTTTTGTCATGTAAGTGTTTTACGGAGAAATAGTGGATAAATGGCTTACCAACAATGTCTGCTTGTGAGGCTTGAACCTCCCACCCCTGCCCCCCCCCCTTGACTAGCAATGACAATAAAAAAAAATTAAATGTTTAACCAAATTGCTTAAAAACAGGCTTAAATGAAAATAAAGTTAGAACTATGGTTTTTAAATTCTAAATTTTAGAAATCCATTGATGAATAAAAAAGCTATTAGGATTTTTGATCGCAAAATTTTGGGGAATTTTCATAGAGGAAATATCGCCAAAAAGTGGGATATGTCATGATGTATTTTGAGGAAAAACTGTTCATAAGTCAGTAATGAATTAGAAGCATATGAATGAAACTTGACATCTTCAAGCGATTTTTAGTGCAGAATCTAGTTCTGCTATCATTTTTTTCGATGTCTTTATTACTTTGGATCTTAAAGACTAATATTTGCGTGCAATTTGTTGGATTGCGTGACATAATTTTTTCTGCGACCGATCACCCGTACTAAAACTCAATTTAGCGGTATCGGCAAAACCCGCAATGAAGTCATCGGTGACATATTTAGTTATAGGCAGCCAATCATATGCCGCCAAGCAATCAGGCACCTCTCGCATGCCGGCACCTCACGTTTCGAATCCGTGATCAAGTTTCAAGCTCTAGTGTTTTATCAATAGATGGGTGGTCATTTAATAATAATAATAATAATAATAATAATAATAATAATAATTGCATTTATATAGCGCATATCCATGCTCAAGAGCTTGCTCTATGCGCTTTACAACTATTATTACCCCAGCAGACCCTCTGAGAACACTCAGAAACATTTTCAGCTTCCGCGGAAGCATACAGTGCAAGCTGCGGATTTCACGCGCTCAAACACTATCAAACTGACAAGATCTTTCACCGTCTATAGCTGGGTACCCATTTCCACCTGGGTGAAGTGAGGAAAATTTGTGCAAAGTGCCTTTCCCAAGGACACAACGTCGGGCCAAGTTGGAAACGTAAAATGTACTGCACGCAGAAATCCGAAATTTTACAGCAATAAAGAAGACATGTGGGGCGCCTGTGTAAACAATGCGCCCATTGGCCCAGCGCAAGCGCAATCAATTGTCAATTTGTCACTTTCTGACCCAGTGGGCCAATTGGCGCGGGGCGCGTGTCGAAAAATTAACCATGAACAGCAACAAACAAACACGCTTCAGCAAAACAACTGATGCTCCTTTTTTGTAAGCATTAGAAGGCATCTTGGTATTTTGTTCTTCTTAACATTACATATGTGAGACAGCGTGGTGGAATCAGGCTCTCGTCAAAATAATCAAAGTGAAGAAACTTGCATTTTTCTGCAGATTTATGAATTTTTATAAAATTTTTGTTTATTGGCTCAACACCTTTCATGCCCATTAAAAAACTCATTTCTGAGAGGATTTTTCTTAAAAACGTTGATTAAAGGCACAAAAAATGTAAATTTTCAGTGACAACGAACTCTTAAGCTAAGAAAATAACTATTCTTTGGTGGCCATTTTCTCACTAATTTTACCTCTGAAAACAGGTGACCCCCACCTCCATCATTCGCAAATATCTCGACTAGCATTCAAGATAAATTGATATTTTTTCCATTCAAATAAAGACAAATTAACAAGCTATAAAATGATACCGATAACTCTACATGCCCAAAAATTGTCGAGAGTCTGATTCCACCACGCTGCCTCACATATACTTCTTCGGCAATTTACATCCCTGTCTTCCTGTAGGCCAGTGAGACAATTCGCTACCTGAGAATTACAAAGTTCTATATAATAATATGACATTTTACGCCGTTTTGAGTTACTAAGACCATGAGGTCAGAAAGCAAATGCTGTGTCTGCTCAGCTGCTCTATCAAAATCGTAAGATCGCAAAAACATTTGAAATAGTTACCAAGGTATTAAAGGAATTGCTTTCGAAAAAGCTTGACAAACTGGGAAACTAAAAAATTCTGACGTCAAATTTGTCAAAACTAAGTACTGAGTGGGTAGAACTTAAAAAGTTTGAGGTGGCAAATAGCCTACGAATTAAAACAACACCAGAAAACTGGAGGTTCAATTTTAAGGGGAGTCCCCAGTTATTTTGGGGGTTAAAAATGTTTTCCCACGTTCTGCCTGATGGCAAGCATAACGTTCCGACTCTGAAATAACATTTTCTGTGTACAGCAGTAAGTTGGACTTGGTCAATATTATTCGACCACAGTAAACGTTTAGTAACACCGTCTTTACAACTTATTCTTTGACAAACTCACAGTGTTGTGCTCAAACTTACCGTCTCTGGTACATCGCTTTCCGTCGCCTGAGAAGTACTTGGGGCATGGCCCACAGACATAGCCCAACCGAGACGAGGGGAGGTTTGAACACACTACCCCCGGGAAACAGGGTCTCTCGGTGCAAGGGCTCAACCCTGTAATTTGTAATGTAATGCATTGTAAGAAATGGGAAATGTAGAGAAACGACCCTCCCACCCCCTTACCGACTCTCTTCAACTTCATATTTTGCCTCCTGCTCTTCCGTTTTCTTTTATTTTCTTTCTTAATACGGTGCTTTTGATTTCTGCTCGTTTCCTTTATACTTTCTTTCTTCCTTTCTATCTTTCTTTTTTCTTTCTTTCTTTCTTTCTTTCTTTCTTTCTTTCTTTCTTTCTTTCTTTCTTTCTTTCTTTCTTTCTTTCTTTCTTTCTTTCTCTATGTCTATCACTTTTCCCCTTCTTTCTATGTTTTTTTTCTCTTTACCTTTCTTCTTTCTTTGCTTGTTATCTTGTTTGTCTGTTTGTTCGTTTGTATTTGTGGGTTTTGTTGATTTTCATTTTCAGTTTACTTTCGTCTTTCTTTTCCTTCCTACTGTCTCTCCTTTTCTTTTTCTACATTCTCTTCTTGTTACGATACAATATTTCCATCAAACCCTTCCTTCCTTCATTCTTTCTTTCCTTCTTTCTTTCCTCGTTCTCCACAACATGTTTGTTCCCATCTTTATTCCTTCTGTCTCTTCTTTCTGCCGTCGCCTGCTTATACCTACCAACACATCGGATACCGTTGCCTGTATATCCTGGAGGACAGGGCCCACAGCGGAACCCGCCTGTTTCACTTGAGCAAGAGACGTTGGGGAAACATGGCTGTTCGGCGCAGAAATCTTTCATTTTGTTGCAACGGTCTCCTGGGAATTAGAGATGGCATGATTTTTGGTGTGTGTGTGTGTGTGTGTGTGTGTGTGTGTGTGTGTGTGTGTGTGTGTATGTGTGTGTGTGTATGTG
>NW_004798326.1:11444-12469 GCF_000002075.1 Aplysia californica
GGGGGAGCTCAACAACTTTATGTCCAATAAAAACATACATGTTTGGACTTTTTACTGAAAAACGTTGATCAAAGGCAGAAGAAATGTGAATTTGGAGTATTCAAGAACACTCAGGCTTTGGAAGTCCCCAAACTTTGGCTGTCAGTGTCTCTTCAGTCTCTAGCTATGACACAGACAATCCCCACTCCCTTCAAATGGCAGGAAATATGAACTTCTATTCAAGATAGTTGGATACCTTGTTCATCTAAAGCAGGGCAAACTAAAAGGCTTTAGGATTATACTGATATCTTTCTATGCCTCAAAATAGACGAGCCCCTTATTCCATTGAACCCTGCTACAACAGAGGGCCAATCTAAAGAGCAATAACATGGCTGTCTTTGCACCGATCTCAACAACACTTCAAACAAATAAAATTCAACCAAAGAACCATTGAATTCATCAGTATCACTAAAAAGGAATCAAACGACATATTTTAAAAATACCAAGTTTATCAAATGAAATGAGTACAGCGCTAAACTTTAAAAATTCTTTCGAATCAAATGTTACACGTATCTATGCATTAAACAGCACATTTATTTGAAACTGACATAGCCAAACAAATTCATGGAAAGTCGTGGCTATCTGAATTATATGCTCTACGTGTTGACCATTTCTACCCAGAAAATCTCGAATACGCTGCTGGGAATTTCGACCCATCCTGTGGCATGTTTCTTGCTGATTCTGTGGGGCTCCTGTTTATTAACACCGAGTTTCAGCTTTTTTATTCTTTGTAGCTGGTTTCCCTGCGCTCTGTTTTTTTTAATCCCACAAAGAAAACATTTCAGTTGGAATGGGTCATACACATAAGTGATGCTCTTCTTTTGTAAGCATTAGAAGACATCTTGCTATTTTGTTCTTCTTAACATTACAGAGATTTCTCCGTCAATTTATATATAATATAATTCTTATATATTTAGTTTAGAAAATGGATATAGGACGTTGCTAAATGTATACCTGTAAAACAATAAGATTTAAACAAGAATGAA
>NW_004798326.1:13703-27386 GCF_000002075.1 Aplysia californica
TGGGGGGTGGGGGGTGGGGGTGGAGTTAAAAGGTCTGGAGTCGACAATTCTCTGACGAGTTTGCTTTTTTATTTTAATAAGCCTTGAAAGACTCCCTGCGTATTTGTCATCGCGGTGGGGTAAATGTTGCTTACGACAAAGCCCCACAATAATAACTATAATAAGAGTAGAGATTATTTATTCGATATTGACAAACTGAATGTTTCGATTTGTGTCAAGCACCTTCTGCTTCTTGTGGAGACTGTGAATGAGAATTCCGGAGCACGGCTTAACGAAGGATAGAAGTCCAAAAGTACTCTCGAAAAACATCAGATACCCTGAATAAACTCATAAATGTTTATAAATTATCAATAAAACTAGAATGGGTTACAATAGCCTACTTCCCCAAACAATTAATCTTCCTTCGCGTATTTTAACGTCTTCTAACTTAAAAAAAAGAAAGTACGATAAACGAGGCTTTTCTTTGTTCATCTTTGTTTATAAACTTAATTCAACTGCTGCCAGTGTTTTTCAACATGAAATACAATTCAGAAACACACACGTTGGGAAAAAAACTCCTCCGACTTCTCACTACCGGATGTAACTTACAACCAGTCTAAGTGCGGTGGTGGCATTACAGACATCCCGGGCCGTAATAGTAAACTTTTCCTGTCTCAAGTCACCAATCTCCACGTTGCTGCCAGTCGCTCGCCACAAAAACTCCCCTGATTGGCTGATGTATGCGTCCGGACGATTGACGCTCAGGATGACTCTTGATCCTTCGGGGTCGCGGGCAGTGATGGTCAGTCTCGCATCTTGACCGTTGAATACGAGGACAGAGTTCTGGGCATACAGCACAGGGGCTTCGTTGTCTGTGAGTGAAAGTGACAGTAAAAGTTGTGTGAGCCATTACAGTTGCTGTTGTAGATTTGTCTTGCGCGGAAAACGCTCTTGGCGTGTGTTTACAATCCTTAGCTCGAAAGCTGCCTTTTTTTCCCCATTTAATAATTTCAGTCCCCAAGGACAACAGTGTTGGTAACAGCTGGCGCTAGCAATGATCATTCATATAAATTCAGTTAAAGTTAAAGTAAACTGAAGTAATCCATTTATTAGAGCTGACTTGACCAGCTGCGTACATCAGATGTCTCATCTCTCCGAGTGGCCACTTTTAGATGGTTGGACGGCACGCGGGAAAGATGCATTTAGCTCACTTTAAGAATGGGAGAAGAGAAGGGGGGAACAGAGGTCGAAGTTTAATTTTACCTGAATTCTATGATATCGATATCGATTGCCAAAAACACAACGTGCACTTCCATCAACAACAAAAAAAGAAAAAAAAAAAGGCAAAACACATTTCCCTACAGTACAAGTTCCTGTCCAAACAAACAAATCACAAACAAAAATCTTAGCTAACAAACACAGGTCGATCATTCTGTACCTTGTCTGGGAGACCATTTTTTCGTGGAGACCTCGGGGGCACACTGGAGGCACGCGTCATAGGGTTTGAGCGATCCAGCAACATAACATTCATTGGTGATGTAGCAGTAGCCTTCCTGTGACACACACGCATAGGCAAATACAGACACACAAACACAAGAATGCGGATAAGACAGACCCCCTTCTTTTATTCAATATAGTATGTTGCAATTATATTCTCACACCTTCGTATAAATGCTTGTATCAACCTACACCATTGTATTCATTCCAAGCGTATTTTTGTAAGTGAAGCGTTTTTAATGAAGTCAAAATCATGCACTGTCGTGAATCGAAACCCTCCCGTTCTTAATATTCTTCTTCATCCTTTAAAAAATGAAATCTGACCGCTGTAAGTACAACCCCTTCCCTGAGACCTCCATCCCCACCTAGTGGAAGGAAAAATAAAACACCCCCACACCGAAAGAAACAACCCCCCCCTCCCATAAAAAGAAAGAAAAACCGCCACAAACACAGCTCGGAGCATGAGAAAAGAAAGTCAGTAATAACAAATTACAGACTTCAACATAAGTTAGGGACCACTTGCAAACACTCTGAGTGGTCTTCTTGGGTCGACCTGCACGTGGGCGTTCTTGGACTTGGACTGATGCCGTGGCTTGATGGCGCTGCCTCAAGCGGACAATGACAGAACGTGACACTGCAAGCCTTCTGGCAACTTCTCGGACTCCAACTCCATCATGCAGCCATACCATAGCTCTGGCACGATCAAAGTCTCTCAGCTTTTGTCTTGGTGGCATGTTGATGCGATACTGGATTTTGCGCAAACGGTGGCTTTAATTGCCACCAAAGTGAGCACAGTTCGAGACCATACGTCCGTTTATGACGTGCACCACAAATTTTTAATTAGCAATGTCCGAGGTGTCGCACACAAGTCTATAAAAATCAGCAAATTAAGCCAAAATTCCTCGAGGATTTCCGTGCTGCACATAGTGGTTTTGCACCTTTAGGAATCTTTGCAGTACGAATTGGTAACACATTAACACTTTCAGAGCAAACACATTTGAAATATTTCTCGTTGTCTTTTTTTTTCTGAATTTTCAAAAATCTGGGCTGTCTGTCAAGGTGGTCCTTAACTTATATTGAAGTCTGTATGTCTTACCTTAACCCTACATCCGTGGCGGCCATCTTGTTGACACTCGAGACAGGCGGAGTCGTAGATAGTGAGATACTTTAATGCCACGGCGTTGTTTCTCTGGTCTATTGCCTTGAGTGAGTTGATGAGGAGGCGGAAAGGGGGGGGGAACATTATAATGGAGGTGGAAGGGTGTTATGTGTGTGTATGTGTGTGTGTGTATGTGTGTGTGTGTATGTGTGTGTATGTGTGTGTGTGTGTATGTGTGTGTATGTGTGTGTATGTGTGTGTGTATGTGTGTGTATGTGTGTGTATGTGTGTGTATGTGTGTGTATGTGTGTGTGTGTGTATGTGTGTGTATGTGTGTGTATGTGTGTGTGTATGTGTGTGTATGTGTGTGTATGTGTGTGCGTGTGTATGTGTGTGTATGTGTGTGTGTATGTTTGTGTGTATGTGTATGTGTGTGTGTGTATGTGTGTATGTGTGTGTGTATGTGTGTGTATGTATGCGTGTGTGTGTTTGTGTGTAAGTGTGTATGTCTGCGTATGTGTGTTGGGGGTTGGGGGTTCCTGTTGAGGTGAGGCTCTCCACGTGTGCTGATCCCCTTAACACTGTCTCAGTCCTCAGCTTTCTTTCTTTCTTTCTTTCTTTCTTTCCTTTAACAACGAAAGGAAAGAAAACAAAACTACCCCCCTCTCAAAGAAAAAAGTAAACGAAAGGTAAAAAAAGAATATTAATAATAACGATATTATAGTATTATATAATGGAATACAATCATTTAGTGGAAATGCCCTTATGAATTTAGCAATCGACAAATATATAAATAAATGTAATTATACCTCCAGCTTGAGGCTGTGGAACTCATGCACGCTGGTGAAAATCTGTCTTAAGTAGGAGTAGAAGGGCAGGACACACAGGAACTGTCCCTCGGGGCTCAGTATGCTAGAAGTTACGACCGGCCGGGTGAACTCCACGATGCCAGCCGGGGAAATCTGGGGAAAAAACAGTAAGTTAGTGTGAGGGTTTCACGCTTTAAACAACACCATTAGATTATATAAGTATAAGAGACGGGGTCTCTGATTTAAAGTCCGTCTCTGATAGGACAAAGCCAAATGGATTAAGAGCCTTGAAAACTACACAAAACGATCCGAGTTTAAGAATGCCGAGTTTGGGATTCAAACCAGGCCACCCGCCCCGTAGCCCAGAATGATACCAACTGGGCTAACGGAGCTCTCGGATGAAGGGGGGGACCCACCAAACAACGTAACAACAAAGCAAAAGCTATCGTGTTTGACGGCGGTTTTGTGTTCCTAGGCTGTAGAAGTTTGACGATAGGAAGAGGAAATGGGAGGGGGAGGGGTACCGACAGGGATGGGGGTATGGGGGTGGAAGAGATGGGTGTGAGGGGGGAACAGGAGAAGGGGCGGCGCGGGGGGGGGGGGGGGTGAGGGGGGGCAGGGATGTTCATCTGCTACAGATTCTTTGCTGACAGCATATTTTTTTCTTTAAAGGGAGAACTGAGAAGAATTATGCAGGTGCTGGGTGCCCTGCCTATTGAGACGTGGAAGAAACTCACAACCGGATTATTACAAGACAAACAACTATTATACTAGTCCATTATTTCAGAAGCTGAATCATCCATATGACAATCATTACCAGTTGGGTCAAGACGATGCACTGGTCAGAGCGTAGAAAATATGAATATCTCTTCTTGCACTCTTGTCAACAGGCATTTTCTGCCTGCGTTGGCTTGAATCTAGTCTGAACAGCTAGCTTTCGCTGGCAAAATTGAAGGCAAACTTACTTGGAGAGCCTAAACAGGTGGGTGATAGGGAAAGATCAGGATAATGAGGCTCTTTTTAGAGCATCTGAGCAAAAGAATCCATGGAGAACCATGATCACCGATGTCTGTTGCGGATCTGCTGGCACGTGATGATGATTGGCTTGACAGTAGTATGCACCATCTTTACAGATGATAGATCTAAATAAATGTACATGAATAAAACAAAACCATTATTCCACCGTGGGACTCAGCACTGGGTTCTCTTTCATTTTCCATTCTCGAAAATGCATCATAGCACAGAATGTGAAAGACATAGTACTATTGTGTATGTAAGAAAAACCTACCATGTTTCAATTAAAAGAGATCTAAATCGAAACAATTTTGTATGCAATAAGAAAAAGTTTGATAGGGATCCTGATTATTATCTTTTTTTTTGCGAAGTAAGAAAAAACTTGTTCATACGTTTGGCCAATTGATTCACGCCCCCCGCCCAACCACTCTCTTCCCCACTACAGTGGCGTCGATAGCCAAGTGGTTACGCTACTGGACTCGTGGTCGTGAGATTGCGTTTTCGGAGATTCGAGCCTCATCTCGGCCCGACGTTGTGTCCTTGGGAAAGGCACTTTACACGAAATTCTTATTTGGCTCACTCATTTCAGAGATGGACATTAAACGTAAATAACCTAACTGTGTTGATAGGGGCGTTAAACGTATATCATTTTCACCATTTCACCCCACCCCGACCCCGCTCCAAAATCAAGCTGTTACCTTGACAGGTGTGACGCTGCACTTGAGGGATGGCTGCCTGTAGACTCCGGCGAAGGCGATAAGAGTACATCTGTCAGTGGAGGAATCGCACGCCTCGAACTGGGCACTCGACTCCTCGGTTTGCAGGTCGGCGCTCTCTGAATCACTCTTGGATGATGATGATGATGATGATGATGATGATGATGATGATGATGATGATGATGATGATGATGATGATGATGATGATGATGATGATGATGATGATGGGTTTCGAGTAGCTGATGCAGCAGTGGTTGTCGCTGTTGTTTTCTTTATAGGGTAGGTCTCCTTGGTGGGTCTAAATTGGGAATGTATTGTAGTTTTTTGTGTAAAAAATGTACTTTTTGTCCCCGAATCTGTTGCAAAATTTTCAAAGTAGTTTCTGGTAGTTGTAGAGGCTCTCTTTGTTATTGAAGATGCTGTGGTTGGAGATGTGGTGGTGGGTGTTGTGGTAGTTGTAGTTGGAGGGGTGGTAGTAGTACTCGTGGTGGTGGTGGGGGTAGGGGTGGTGGTAGTGGTTGTGGTGGTGGTAGTGGTGGTAGCGGTTGTGGTAGGACTGGTGGTGGGCGTTGTTGAAGGAGCAGAAGGGTAGAACCGTGTGGTATGTTGGGTTGAAGATGCAGTCCTTTCAGTAGCTGTGACTGGTCCAAGCGTGCGGCCGTTCCTCCGAGGTTCCCAGGTAGGTGTTTTTGTATCCCTCCCCGTTTCTGTTGTCAGAAGACACATTATGCATACTTCAGTTCTCTCAGAGTAAAACAGTGAGTGGCTGACAGGTGTTCTGGTGTGTTTTGCTCCTTCTTTCCTATCAAATATATATTGTTTTAGTCTCTCCCTCTCTTTTTTGTGTTTGTCACTCACTTGTAACATCTCTATTTTTCGTTGACCAAATTATGTTGCAAGTGCGGTAAAACCCATATTAATAGAAACAAAATCAGAGTAAAAGATATGGAAAAATCGAAACAACCCGAGTGAACGAACAACATAGTGAATTCCAACAGGTTTTTGGCTTATTTTTCGGAAGACATAAATAGAACTGCATACAAATACGCTTTTTTTTAAAGGAGTGAGCACTTTGACAACTGGATCTAAGGAGAAAGATGTAAGGAGACCAAAGGTGGGAGGAAAGTTTTCAGAGTCTAGATAGTGCACCAAGGTAAACACTACACCGACATATCTGGGAATTCTTATTCTTTCATAAGACGGACTGTAAGTCGAAAATTGTTCGCCATCTTGAACAACTTATTGGAGTAATGTTACAAATACTATTGGTTCCTGCAGGTTATCTAACCGTTGAACGTATCATTTTGCATCAACAGAAGACTCATGCTGTATTCCTGAGTAAAGAGGAACTTTTTAGTTAATACCTGGGTCTTTCTGCTGGGGTGTATCCTTCTTAGCCTAAGTTGGACCCTGACAGACAGGATCAGAATCCAGCCTCCTGAGTTATTTAAATTGTGTCGATGGGGTCATAAAAAAGCCTACATTATCAGAAATGGTCATGATTGTTTTGTCATCACTCAATGTTTAAGTGTTGCTGCTGGTGCGTTTCGTTTCTTGTGAAGTAAAAGAAAAAGATTTTTAAAAACACGTTTTCTCCGAGAAAACACATGACGGTGTCGTCCTACCTTCCACGACCACTTCACACGCCTCTCCTCTGTAGCCAGACTCGCAACGACAGCCTTCCTCCTGACACTGGCCCCGCCCACCACAGCCTCGAGGACACGTGACAGCATCAACCAGGTCACGTGGCCAGATGGGAGTGTCTGAGCCAGGGGCCATGAAGCTCTGGGCGTTTTCTATCAAAGCAAAATCACAAACGGCTTCCACTAGCCTTGTACTGTGGTTTGCCCATTTCAGGTCTCCTTTGATCTGGACAAAAAAAGATGATGACACATGAGAATTAAAATAGGCCACTTAACTGTTTAGAGGTATTTTGCAATTAGTCTCAATAAAAGAAAGCACGCCCCGAGATGATTAATTTTACTTCGAAAAGCATCTCCGAAAACCCGCGTGCACGCATGTCAACCAAAGTCGACACCAACAATTGTGAAAACTTTTCGTACCTCCCATTTGGAACTTACTTAACTTACAATACACGTGCGGGGTCTTCTCTTTCTTTGGGGTCTCAATGAGGTTGCCGTGACGTACGCCATACGCGGAAGACATTTGACGTATGTTGCAAATAGGAATTTACTTTAAGCGCAACCTATGCTCCTACTCGTTTTATGTAACACAAGTCTCTCCTAAAGCTACTCGTAATATGTATCGCGCAATGTATTGTAGATGTCACCAAAGGTATTTAAGAACTCGCTATTTTGTATCTTCAGTGGAGTAATGAACCATCTAATTGTAATGTGCAAGCCTTGCCTCAAAGGAGGAATACAAACAGGTCTCGCAGGTTTATGTATCCTGTAGCTGTAATTATAAATACATCATTAATTGCCGCCTCCACCCCCCCCAAACAAAAAAAACAACAACAAAAAACAACAACCTGCACTTATTACAGGCTCTTGTTGAAACTAACCTGTATATCTTCTTTGCAGAAGTCGAAAGCTGCTGAAATAAGCTGTCCAACCAGATTGTTGTCTGCGCAGGTCAACGTTACCGGAGCACCAAAGAGGATGTTTGCGCATGCGTCAGACGCCTCCGCTTCCGTCAGCCCACTCGGAGCAGGCCATGAAGGGAAGAACGCCTGGGTAGAAATCACGTGATCGGGCCGGAAGAAATAGGATCGTGTCTCTGGAGCAGAAGCAGTCCGTCCTGATCCTTGTGAGTTTGTATTTGATTTGACATTTGACCTTCCCAGAAAGTTCCCCTGGTCCTCGCTCTGTGCACCATCTGACTCGTACACGACTAAGCTGTCCACACTGATGTCTGTGTGTGACTCATGTACCTTCACAGTTTGGCGTCTATTCCTGCTGAGAACGGTGGCATCTAATTCCTCTGCGGATCCGAGTCATTCCAAAGAATTTTGTTTAAAAAGAGAAGAAAAACAGGAAAGACGTCAGAAACTCGAAGGAGAAAGAAGACTACGTTACAATGATTACTTCAAACATTTGATGTGTATGTGTTTATGTATGTGTGCATGTACTCTCTCTCTCTTTCTCTGAGTGTGTGTGTGTGTGTGTGTTTGTGTGTGTGTGTGTGTGTGTGTTTGTGTGTGTTTGTGTGTGTGTGTGTGTGTGTGTGTGTGTGTGTGTGTTGTGTGTGTGTGTGTATGTGTATATGTCAGGTCTTTTTCCGACAATGGAAAAGAAACGAAACTTCAGGAAACCCCAGAACGTCGCACATGTAGGCCTACATGAATTTATCAAAATAATACCTAAGAAAGCTATCATTGAAAGACAGACTTTTTAATTTGTCCCAAACATTTTTGTTTTTGTATAACATTCTTTAAAAAGTATCGGACTAAAGCGTTCTCTGGGTGAAAAGAGAAAGCATTGGGATAAATACAGCATGTGTGGTATTTTTAAATAGCCCCCTACTTAGGAAAACCCATTTCACAATGCTTTGCATTAGTCAGAATTTAAGGAAAGGGAACTTTGAAGCTTTTATAATGTCGGGTAGGGAGAGGGGGGGGGGGGAGGAGAGATGTTAGCTTTGACTGGAGGCTAAAAGCCCGTTTATGAGTGTATCTATTATTCTAGAGTATATCCCTATCAGTGTTTTTTTCACTTTTCATGTGGCGTATTTCAGCCATGATTCTAAAAAGAGGGCATTATTACATTTCAATCCAACTCCCATGTGAACTTGGAGGCCTTCTACCCCATATTTCAGAGACATGGGCTTTTTTAAAAAAATGCTCCCCGATTGGAATTTAGAGTTGTTCTGAAAGGCTTTGATTGGATTTTTCCGGGTAAAACAACCCATGCTGTTGGCAAATTTTAATGATTTGAAATATTTAAAAAAGTATAGTTAAAATACGAAGTTTTATGTACCCTGCCTTGGTTTTACGTACCTATGATTTAAGTCAAACGAAAAAAACATTTTACCCCACAGGTTTTAGAGCTACGTGATTTAATTTGGAAATGGGGGGGGGGGGGGGGGGTCTTTCTTTTTAGAATATAGTCTTACCTGGAAAAACTGTCTTTTCAAGATAAGATTCCGTTGACTCTTTTGATGGTTCGACAGAAACTATGATGTCATGGAATAATGATTTCATTGGACAGACACCCCCATCGGATATGGGAGAGCAGTCACATCTGATATGTTCATTAAACGGGGGTTCATGTCCATCAGCTCCTTCACCGGGTGCGTCGAACAAACTTTCACCTGGCCTCTGTCTGGTGGGAAATACAAAGAAATCTCAATTAGGGAATCGACAGCTATCATTTACCACCTAAGCGTACAGCTTACCGCGTGGGGTTGTCACAGTAACAGTAACGGTTAGGAATAGACAAAGACAGTACCTTGGACCCTTGAATCGACATGCAGACCTTGGCAAGTTCGCTTGCACTGGACAAACAGGAGGCAGAAAAGACCAACGTTAAACTTTTAAAAAAGAAAGTTAAAACGGGGGGAAAATGATTTAAAGAATTTGAAGTGGGTGGTTGGCGGGTGCTCTGGTGTGGTTTGCTTCTTCTTTCCTGTCAAACATCTTTCGTCCTTATCTCCCCTTCTTCTTTTTTATGTTTGTTACTCTCTTGTAACAGCTCTAATCTTCTGGCGCTCATATGATCTTATGCAGTTGCGAGCGCCGTAAAACCTCTACTAAAACTAAACTAAAGAATCGGAACAGATGGGCGGCGGGAGAAGACCAGAATACTATATTTTTTGTTGTTAGAGAACTTGAGCAGAGAAATGAGGGACGAATAATGATCACCGATATCTATTTCAGATTTCTAACTTAAAGAAAAAGAAGCATACTACTAGTGTGTGCATACTAATTCGTTTTGTCTAGCTAAGATTATTGAACAAACGTCTGTGATGTAGCGGTTAGTCGGTTCTCCGTCGCGTGCAGAAGACTTGAGTTCGATGATTCCCACGTGGGGAGGTTTTTGACCTTTGTCTATCTGTGGGGCATTGTATCCCCCTCAACCCAGGTTGGCCCGGACAAGGTGGGGCGAAGAAACTCATCTCCTAAATGTGAGGCAGCGTGGTGGAATCAGGCTCTCGTCAAAATAATGAAATCGAAGAAAACAGCAGTTTTCTCCCTGCTTAGCAATTTTTATCAATTTTTGTTTGTTTGGCTCAACACGTTTTAGGTCCATTTACAAACACATTCCTTTGAGGATTTCACCGAAAACGTTGATTAAAGGCACAAACATATAAATTTACAGTTGCCATGGACTCTCCAGCTTTGGAATTTTCCAAGCGTTGGCGGCCATTTTCTCGCTAATTATACCTCTTAAACCAGGTGACCCTCACCTCCTTCAATCCAAAATATCTCCACTTCTATTGGAGAAAGATGGGTAATTTTTTCATTGAAAGCAAGACAAATTAACAAGCTTTGAGATGATACCAATAACTCTACTTGCCCAAAAATTGACGAGAGCCTGATTCCACCATGCTGCTTCAAAATTATCCAAAATTGTGTCGACTGGGACTTCAACAATCACAGCTACAGGGACATACAAGGTCACTGGTCCACTCTCGTCATAGCAAATAGTAAACCTATATATTGCGTAGCAATGTAAAACTATACAAAAGAATCGAGACAAATTGGAATTATATTATTGCAACAGCATTTTAAAGCATCTTGAAGTGGACCATTTAAAAGCACACAGCAACAGTTTCTGTTAACGCACATTCAGGCCTTCATCACAACACTACTCGCCTCCAGCTCTCGACAAAGCTCAAAGTCCTGAGTATCTCATTGGCGCCCCTCACTGGGCTGCCGGCGGGTGTCCGGAAATCGTTTTCTGGATCCTTGTCGTTGTTGCCACAGAGCCCAGCACCGGAGTTCTGGTCGAGGCCTGGCAGGAACAAGGTCAGGGACAGGCCGAAGTCGGCCACGTACACGCGCACTCTCCGACCGTTAGCAAAAATAATCTGATAAATAAAGACAGAGCGGAGGAAATGATCAATAATTACGAGAATTTGAATATTGCCCGAGTGGCGGCCGAAGCCTACTCTTTATCGATTTTGGACCACCAAGACATCTTTAACGTGCGCAACTTGCACACGAGAACTCCGAGATTTTTTGCCCTTATGCGATTAAGCTAGGTGTTGGATCCCATCTACCATAAGATCAGGGGTGTGGCAGTAAGAAGGAGCCAAGGAGTAATTATCCTATTTACATTTAAAAAAACATCTCACATCATCACTTGTCACCACCATCTTTATCTAAAATCATCGTTAATCTCAGACCCTTATCCTTGAATCTTTTTCTATAACAGTTACATTGTATAATAAATATGTACATAATACACTATTGGGCACTATCATACGCACCTTTATCTACCAATCAGACTGCGTCAATCTCATAGAAATGGGCAAAGGGAAAACAGAAGTGTAAAATGATATACTCCCTGTATTCAGTGGCTACATAGGGTTGGGGCGTTGATTTTTTTAATGGGCGAGGGTTGGAAGGGGTGTGGGGATCCTTTCCTTTTATGACTTCATGTGATACAAAAAAGATCATTGTGTCAATGACGCTTAAGAAAGTGTTAGAGTATATGTGATGCAGAATGGTGGAATCCGGCTCTCGTCAATTTTAGGGCAAGTAGAGTTATTGGTATCATCTTAAAGCTTGTTCACTTGTCTTTATTAAGATGGAAAAAAAATCATTTATCTGGAATAAAAGTCGAGATATTTGCGAATGAAGGAGATGGGGGTCACATATCTTCAGAGGTAAAATTAGTGAGAAATTGCCGCCAAAGATTAGTTATTTCCTTAGCTTAAGAGTCCGTGTTAACTGAAAATTTACATTTTCAGTGCCTTTAATCAACGTTTTTCAGAAAAATCCACACAGAAATGAGTTCTTTAATGGGTATGAAAGGTGTTGAGCCAAAAAACAAATTTTTATAAAAATTCACAAACCTGCGGAAAAATGCAAGTTTCTTCACTTTTATTATTTTGACGAGAGCCTGATTCCATCACGCTGCCTCACATATTTCTCCCACAGTATATTTTAATGCGGATGCAACCACACCAACATAGCAATACACAAAAACAATGACAGCCACAGCTGTGCAGCAAGACCACCAACTCCGACAGCAAAGGGGGCAAATTATAACAAGAGCATGCAACAATGCAGCAGCAGCAGCACCACCACCGATCATCCACCACCGACAACAAAGCAACAACATTTACAGCAACAATAACAAAAATAACAACGAAAACAAAACAACAACAAAAATTACAGTAACAATAACAAAAATATCAACAACAACATCAGCAATAACAACAGCAACAACAACAACAACAACAACAACAACAACAACAACAACAACAACAACAACAATAAGAACAACAACAACAATAAGAACAACAACAACATCTCCAACAACAACAAAAACAACGACAACAACAACATAGTTAACAACAACTTAGTTATGACAGCAACGTAAATTGACAAGAAATCCATCAAAAACGAAACTATTTCCCGTACCGACAGCATTCTATTCTGCTCTCTCTCGTATATTTTGACGTCATCGCTGACGTAGCCAAGCGGATACGTCACCTCCACTGTGCCTGTGGTCTGTCTTCCGTGACAGTTGTCCAACGCGATGACGTCACTCGCTGACCTGATGACCATTCCACACACGCAAAATCCGTCCGCCGTCGATCCTGCGCAAGACGAGATTCTGATGTGTACCTAGAGAGTGAGAAAGAGACAAGCTTTATGGGGAATTTATTTCACTTTGTTTGAGTAAATAGATGCAAAAAGACCCAACAATTGTGAGGCAGCGTGGTGGAATCAGGCTCTCGTCAATTTTTGGACATGTAGAGATATTGGTATCTTCCTAAAGCTTGTTCACTTGTCTTTATTCGGATGAAAAAAATATCCGTTTATCTTGAATACAAGTCGAGATATTTGCGAATGAACGAGATGGGGGTCACCTGTTTCAGAGGTAAAATTAGAGAGAAAATGGCTGTCAAAGATTAGTTATTTCCTTAGCTTAAGAGTCCATGGTAACTGAAAATTTACATTTTTTGTGCCTTTTATCAACGTTTTTAGAAAGATCCACACAGTAATAAGTTTTTTAATGGGCATGAAAGGTATTGAGGCAAAACAAAAAATTGATAAAATTAACAAACCTGCGGAAAATGCAAGTTTCTTCACTTTGATTATTTTGACGAGAGCCTGAATCCACCACGCTGCCTCACAATTGTATTTTGATGTTTGGAAAAATAAGAAAGCTAAACAGAAACAATAGAGGGAGAAAAACGAGGAGGATCTTTCTAAAGTTCTCTAAAGCCACAAGCCTTTATAAGGAAGTGAATAACAAGTACAAGAATGCTTATAAATGAGAAAACGGAAATAGAAAAAAAAGAATACTGCACTCAGAGGAAAAGACATGAGGACGAGGATTGTTTGTTTTTGTTTGTTTGTTTTTATTTGTTTGTTTTGTTTGTTTGTTTTGTTTTTGTGTTGTTGTTGTTCTTTTTCTGTTTCGTTGTTGTT
>NW_004798326.1:28021-29118 GCF_000002075.1 Aplysia californica
CCCCCCCAACAAAAAGAGACGAGAAAATGAAAACACGGTAGTAAGCATTATCTCCCCCCCCCTCCCTTTTTTGGACCCTCCCTTAAAAAAACCCTCAAATGAGTCATGCCATCAAACTGAAATAAACCCCATGCAAATTAGCAAGTAAAAGACGAGAATTAAGAAGCGAACCTCTTAAGTCAGTAAGAACAAATGCCCGAAGTTAACAAAAGCCAAAGATGGAGGGTGGAACACCGTGGATTGTAGTGCTCAAATGCCTCTCCGAGCTCTCTTTTCGCTTTCATCAAGGACAACATGTCGGCGTCTTCGTAAAACGTACACAAAAAGGGTCAAGTGAATCTTGTGCTGTGTCAGTCTCAAGCGGATCAGCACAGAAACCATTATGGAACTGAAAGACAATATTTGAGGCAGCGTGGTGGAATCAGGCTCTCGTCAAAATAATCAAAGTGAAGAAACTTGAATTTTTCCGCAGGTTTGTGAATTTTTATCAAATTTTTGTTTTGGGCTCAATACCTTTTGTGGCCATTACAGACTTCATTTCTGTGTGGATTGTACTGAAAAACGTTGATTAAAGGCTCAAAAGATATAAATTTTTCAGTTACCAAGGACTCTTAAGCTAAGGAAATAACTAATCTTTTCCAGCCATTTTCTAACTAATTTTACCTCTGAAAATAGGTGACCCCCACCTCTTTCATTTTCAAATATCTCGACTTGTATTCGAGATAAACGGATATTTTTTCCTCCACATAACGACAGGTGAACAAGTTTTAAGATGATACCAATAACTCTATGTGCCCAAAAATTGACGAGAGCCTGATTCCACCACGCTGCCTCACATATTTGGAGACTGGCGAAGCGAAGCAAGGTTAAGAACCCTTTGGGAAGCATTGTCAGTGCACATGGCAGAGAAGCTCTGTCTTCTGAAATACCAGGCTTACTTAGAACAGGTACAAACCGAGGCAGAAACTAATAGTGTTGATAGGGGCGTTAAACCCATACCATTTTTCGAGACAGAAACGAAACACAAACACACATGCACGCTCACGCACATACACTGACACACAGAGAAAGAGAGGCAGGTGAGGGAAATGGGGGGG
>NW_004798326.1:29431-34890 GCF_000002075.1 Aplysia californica
AGAGAGAGAGAGAGAGAGAGAGAGAGAGAGAGAGAGAGACGGACAGACGCACAAAGACAGGCAGAGATAGAGAAAGAGAGACTCCTTGAAGTTAAAGATGCTCAGACAATAATTGTGAGGCAGCGTGGTGGAATCAGGCTCTCGTCAAAATAATGAAATCGAAGAAAACAGCAGTTTTCTCAATGCTTAGCAATTTTTCTCAAATTTTTGTTCTTTGGCTCAACACCTTTTATGTCCCTTTACAAACACATTCCTTGGAGGATTTCACCGAAAACGTTGATTAAAGACACACAAATGTAAATTTTCAGTTTCCATGAACTCTCCAGCTTTGGAATTTACCAAGGTTTGACGGCCATTTTCTCGCTAATTTTACCTCTTAAATCAGGTGACCTCCACCTTCTTCAATCCAAAATGTCTCCACTTCTATTGAAGATGGATGGGTAATTTTTTCATTGAAAGCAAGACAAATGAACAAGCTTTAAGATGATACCAATAACTCTACATGCCCAAAAATGGACGAGAGCCTGATTCCACCACGCTGCCTCACAATTGTTTCCCCTTCTGAATGTAGCAACAACGAAATTGAATCGACCACAACAAACAGAAGCGACAATTTCACTGCGAATCTGAACCATTGGGAGACAAACAAAGTTTGACTGATTGCATGTGGCCTGCACATTACAGAAACAGATCAATACGTGTGTCGAAAGCAACCTCCTTTGTTCGTGGGTCAATGAGTGCACCGCCTCGTCCCATTATGGGAAGTCAGTGTCCGGTATGGGTTATCCATTCCTTTAACGTCCATGATTATAAATGTTTGTGTTTAATGTTGTATGCCCCTCAAAGGCACAGTGTCCATTGTTTACAAGGTGGTGTACTTCGAACCTGCCCGTCAGGGCTGTGTCTGAATGGGTGGCACCATTTCTTCCAAGAAGATGTAGATACTCAATGAAATGTGTAACGACGGGGTGGAATCAGACGCCCGTCAATTTTTGAGCATGTGGAGTTATTGGTACCATCTGAAAGCTGATTTATTTGCCTTGCTTTTGATGAAATCTAACAAAAATAGGACTCAAGACATTTACGATTGATTGAGGCGAGGTCGCCTAGTTTTAGTGGTACAATTGGCGAGAAAATGGCCGCCAAATTTTGGTAATTCCAATAGCTAAAGAGTCTTTAAAAACAGAAAATTTACATATTTTCTGCCTTTAATCAATGTTTTTCAGTAAAATTCACACGGAAATGTGCTTATTTTATATGGACATAAAAGAAGTTGAACCAAAAATAAAAACTAATAAAAAATTCCAAACTGGCAGAAAAATGCCTGTTTCTCCCAATTCTGTATTTTGACGAGCGCCTGATTTCACTACGCTACCTCACAAATGGACTTACCTACTTAGGAAAAAAATTCGTGTCAACTGCGTGCAAACCAAAAAAAGCCCACACATTACATTATAGACGGCGTTCTTCACGTCTCTTGCGCCTCAGGCATCTGCTCATTAAATAACTGAGATATTTGGCCTGGACCCAAAAACCCAACATGTACCTTGAGGTATAAAAACTGCAACATGATATTGTTTTCCTCAAATCAGTACGAGCAATGCGTTACGTTAAATTATTTCCACATATTACTTTCTGTTTTGTCCCGATTCATAAACCGGTGGCCACAGACGCAAGTGCATTGAGTGACAATAGAGTATTATCTCCTCTCGTCTCATCTAATCTTATCTCATCTCATCTCATTATAATCTCATCTCATCTCATCTTATGGTCCCGTCCCGTCCTGTCCCGTCCAGTCTTATCTCATCTTATCTTCTTACCATATCTTATCCTATCTTATTTTATCTTATCTTATCACACAGCATCTACAAGCGTTGTGAACTCACCTGAAAATTATGAGCACTGTCGTTGTACAAAGCAAATGTACCTCGTCTGTAGATGTTGTATACTCTGAAATGTGTAAGTTTTAAAATCTTAAAGTGCTTGTCCCTCTAAAATTGCTCACCTGACCTCATAATAATTTCGTCGTTTAGTAAGTGTTTTATGGCACTTGCAACACAGTAAAGTCATATAAATGCCGAAGATTAGAGGTGTTACAAGAGAGTAACAAACACAAGAAAGGGAAACGAAGATAAGCGCGATAGATGTTTGATAAGAAAGTATGGGCAAACCACACCATAGCCCCACCAATCACTTACATAACTATGTCGGTCAGGCCTAATCGTTTCAAATTCCCATTTCGGTCCCCCACTGGGCATACAGCATAGAGACGCCCGTTAATTGCTTACTGCTGCTGCTGCCATTCATAGATTTTATCTCTGCCGATGGCTGAATACCCATTTTCAACTCGGTGAATTGAGAAAAACAAGGTAAGGTACCTTTTATGAGGATTATATCGTCCTGCCCAACAGGGCCTAGAAATGAACTTTCCATGTCTTTAATTGCATGTTCGAGGCGGCACCACTCAACTAGGACACCTTGAATATTTAATAATACCTTTATCATAAATACCTGAGATTTCCACAGCGTAAAATAGGACTCTGAGAAACGTATAGCTTGACAAAGAGAATTCTTTAAAAGAGGTATACATTTAAGGTCTAAAAGGAGTCGCACGACACTGTACAATGGATAAAACGGTCAATTCCTTCACAGGGGAAGGAGCTCGAAATGTGTATCTTTAACCGGATCCATCGAAACTGGTTTTTTAAAATTACATATCCACAAAGATATTTTCACTTTAACCCCTCCCACGCCCCTCCTCCTCCTCCTCCTCCTCCTCCTCCTCTTTGATCTTTGTGGTAACAAAAGATGTGTCTCGACTGTTACTTTACGTAAGAGCTCTGTACTTGATACAACAGGAAGCTCAACTGTTTCAGTATATCTTATAACGACCCCTCCCCCTCCAAAAAAAGAAATGAAAAAAAAGAAAAATATAACACTTTATGTTGTAATGGTTTTTGCCTTCTGACAAAGAAAAGTCTTACTTACTTTTATTTTTTTCTGACAAAGAAAAGCCACCGACGCATAACTTAACCTTTTTACAAGACATTGTCTTATACAGGAGGTCGTTAGAGCAAGCTCGACTGACAAGTGTGTATGACTCACTTCCCATCCAATGTGATCACGTGGGGGTCTGTGTACACATGGCACTGGCTGTAGAGGACGTCCTCCAGAGTCAGCTGAAAAAATGCCAGAATGATGAAACGTATCGCGGCTCTTGTTCCCTATATAACTATATTTTTAATAATTAAACGTTTGGGGCCCACCCATAGGTGTTTATCTTTATTTCGGTTATCATTTCGATGTTTGCGTTATACAATAGTATTTAGATCTCATTGTTCACTAAACGATTAGGTCCATAGATGAGAATTCGTTAAATTTGTTAACGCATTTTCGCTATCATTTCGATGCTTTGCATCTTAGCAGTATGATAGCATGGAGAATCCTCTTTTAATAGAGAATAGGGCAAAATAATATTTTAAGTATCAAACAGAACTCGAAACATACCCTTTGCTATATGTGCTATGACCCACTCTGCCTGGATTGAAGTGGCCTGTCTTCTTGGTGATCTGTTGTGTCAATGGGGCGTGAGACACGTTGATTTAATCAATCAATATTTGAAGATCAATCAATATTTGAAGAAAAACCCCCCAAGATATTTAAACAAAACAATCGTAGATATGTATGTAGGGTGGGGGATGGGGGGTGGGGGTGATATAATTTTTCAAAGATAAAATTATTTCTTTTGAAAGAGAGAAAGGAGACAAAAGGTGAAAAAAAGATCAAGCACAAAACAGCAAGTGGTGACCTACTTTGGCTTCCACGGTTTTCTGCAGCCACTCCCCAGAACCGAAATAAGTTATTCCTCCAATGAGGAACGCTTTCCTGGGTTCTTCAAGAAGGTGTCTCTGTGGCTCCGGGAACAATGACACGTCAACAATTTGTTCGTTACATCGCCCTCCTATGCAGTCGGAAGCTTTCAGTTCCAAAAAGCAGGAGGAAAATCGGAGACGCGGCAGATAGATGCCCGCTGTAAATCACAAAAACAGTGAAGCAAAAATTTGATGTCATAGAATTTCGTCGAATATTTCTAAGAAGAGTTTTTTTCATTCCACGCATCACTAGGCAGACAGATATTTAGAGTCACTTTCTCATTCCACGCATCACTAGGCAGACAGATATTTAGAGTCAGTTAATGGAACTATAAAGCGATGAAAACGTTGACGTACTAGGTAAAAAGGTATATTTATGTTATTTAATTTACCAAAGAAGCTGTAAGTTTAGCTCTTCGTAATAAACAATATCTTGACACTGTTATATTGATATTGTTTTAAATAAATTGGAGATTTTTAGCATGGTAAAATAGGATGTTATAGTACTTTTTAGAAAGTTGATAAGGCTGGGGCGATGCAAGAAGCATCAAAGACATAATCACGTCTTGCGTCGAAACCTCTGCGTCTCTGTACCACAAAATACTTAAGAACTGGTTCTGTACGGCGCACTTTTCAAGCAAAAACACATGTATCGTGATTCAGATAGTACTGGGCCACCAAGCATACCTTACATCTGGATACTTACTCTCATCAAACACTAACAAACTGACGGTCCATTTGCAGTCTATTTCCGCGGGTGGGCATGGTGGGGGTACTGTACTGGAGAGGCTGAGCTTTGATACTGATCCGTCTTCTCTCAGGGTAAGTCTGGACTCCTTGAACTAAACCGCGGTAGAAATAGAAATATAGATCAGAAAATGGCGTGAGGTATTTTTGTATTTTTTTCTTGTCTTGTCGTCTTCTTCGAAGGGAAAGTTAAGTATATTTTTAAATATGTAGTTGCTTTTTGTATGCCTCTTGAAATCCGCCTACGAACCAACTTTTTGTGTTAACCAATGACCGGGTACTTAGACAGAGACTACGGCAGAAATATATATATATATATGTAAGAATAATATGGCTCTTTTCATTTATGCCGACGGTCAATTTAGCTTAGCTTAAGATGGTCTCAAGGTTTTCTTCATGCAGCTTCTTTCATGGCTATATATATATAGATATATCAGAGAGCGAGCGAGAGAGAGAGAGAGAGAGAGAGAGAGAGAGAGAGAGAGAGAGAGAGAGAGAGAGAGAGAGAGAGGGGGGGGGAGGAGGGAGAGAGGGGGCAGAATGAGGTTTCTTGTGTCCTGTATGTTGGTGTTGTTGTTTTTTCAAATTTATCTCAAGCGAATATTTTAATGCATTATTATTATTATTTTGAGTTCAAATATATTTCTTTATAAAAAAAGGAGCCAAGCAAGTTCTGTTTATTCTGTTTGAAGACTACTGCCAAGACATTAAATGTCAGTATTGGGTGAACTTAGAAAAACATAGATAGATAGATAGATAGATAGATAGATAGATAGATAGATAGATAGATAGATAGATAGATAGATAGATAGATAGATAGATAGATAGAAAGAAAGAAGA
>NW_004798326.1:37250-39281 GCF_000002075.1 Aplysia californica
ACACACACACACACACACACACACACACAAACACACACACATTATGATAAAGAACCTACCGTTTGGCCAACATGCACGTCTGTCCCCAGTTTCAAACGAGGTGAGTTCACGTCAAAGGCAAGGCGCTCCTCGTTCACCTGCAATGAAGTGCGCGGGTCAGGTCTGCTTGAACCAACCCCCTCCCCTCCTCTCCTGCGACCCCATATCTTAACCCTATCCGTACGCTCTGGAGTCATTTTGTAACCCCGCGGTTATATTCTTCACATTTTAGAATACTTCAAGTACGAAGATATCTTTGAAACTTTCACTATTTCTCAAAAAATCATTTTGACAGACTGCTCTGCAAAGCGTACGGATCGGATTAACGAGTAAATTTCCTCTTTCGAAAGTGGTGGCACAGAGTTCCCCACGTCGTATGAATACGATAGTAAAACACGACGTACGGATAGGGTTAAGTGGTGGCACAGAGTTCCCCACGTCGTATGGATACGATAGTAAAACACGACGTACGGATAGGGTAAACTTAAGTTTACAGAGTATTTCTTGCATAACGTCATGTCGACACACGTGTGTCCCCACAGAGAGGGGAGAACCTTGATGTGCGCAGTAGGTCAAGTAAGATCCGAATGGGGGGCTTAAGTAGCCCTTTACCGTTGGTGTAAAGATGGCATACAACTGTATTTAGAATTAAAGAGTCTGATTTTTATCTTGACGTTTAATTTTAAAAATTACCTTGAACTTTCCTGAATGTGAATAGAAGGACCCACTGAACATAAACAGAGCAATATAGGTGCACACTGGTTGTCTCAAACGTACATGTGAGCTATATATATATATATATATATATATGTGTGTGTGTGTGCGTGTGTGTGTGTGTGTGTGTGTGTGGAGTGTGCTGACTAAATGAGTTACTTCTCGGATTAGGGCTCTATGGAAATAGATACATCATGCTTAGAGGTGCAGTTTTTATAATTTGTAAGTATGAAATAGCAAAAGGCATTTACTACTTTATGAATATTGCATCAATAACAAACCTAGAAATTTGACCCAAGTGTCGATTTTTGGTCAATATCTCCATTTGCGGATTGTGAGAAGTAAATCATTTTGTCAGCACGCCTCACATATGCATATATATATATGTGTCACCTCTGTCTCGGCTACAAGAATTAGATCTCTGAAAACCACCAACATATTTTAAAAAAGTTATAACGTTTTATGTTAGCCCACCTTTTCTTGTTGTACCAAGGACGACTTTCGAAATACTAAAAAGACTTTGGGGGTACGGAACAAACATTAAAACACTTATCACATTAGACCAATACTTACTTCTTTCATTGCTGCTGAGTAGCTTCAACGGCGACGGGAAATATTCTAAGATGATCTGTTAAATTTTCAGGTTGTTGTTGTTGTTTTTTTGTCAACAAGGGCAAGACGCGTAACTGGTATTTGACCGAGAATTAGACTTGTAAAATAAGACAGCGTAGTGTGTTAAAATACAAAAACGCAGACAGAACACTTCGCAAGAGAGCCCACCATTCGCTCACGTATTACTACGAGAGGTCTTAATTTACTGGTCTCACCCCTCAATTAGATTGTTTGTGCGTGTACGCCTGTATGTGTTTTTTAGGGGGGGGGATGTAAATGACAAGATCCTCTCCACATCAGAAATGAATGTTTGGACTTTCTTTTCTTTCTTTAGTCTTCTTTACATAAATTCTGGACCAGATTCTAACCTTGTGGGTGGTTGGCAGGTGCTCTGGTGGGGTTTTCTCCTTATCTCTCCTTTTTTTAGATTGTCATTCTTTTATAACACCTCTAATCTTCGTTTAACTTTAGCATCAACATTATCATCATTATCATGATCATCATCATGATCATCATCATGATCATCATCATGATCATCATCATGATCATCATCATGATCATCATCATCATCATCACCATCATCATCATCATCATCATCAGCAGCAGCAGCAGCAGCAGCAGCAGCAGCAGCAGCAGCAGCAGCAGCAGCAGCAGCAACAGCAGCAG
>NW_004798326.1:39381-52277 GCF_000002075.1 Aplysia californica
CAGCAGCAGCAGCAACAACAGGAAAAACAATAACAACTACAATATCATCATCAACAACAACATAAACAATAACACCACCACCACCACCAACGACAACAACTCAGAAATCCCCAGGAGAGGCTCAGACCGACGTCACAATCACTGAACTCAGATCTGCTCTCTCCAAAATGAAAACCCGCAGAGCACTGACGCCAACAACACAGCCTCATCCATCCTTCCTGAAACTTTTGGTCCGAATGCTCTATCTAGACATGGTCTTTTTTGGTGGGAGATGTTCGCTCAAGAAGGCGATGACGCCGGCGAGAAACGTTTTTCATTCACACACACACACACACACACACACACACACACACACACACACACACACACACACATACACCCACACATACACACACACACATGAGCAACAACAACAACAATAACAACAACAACAACAATAAGAGCAAAAACAACAGTAACAACAGCAACATCTGAATCAAAGCTAAGGATCTCAAAACTTTAAAAACTTTGTAAGACTGTTGAAGCGAAACAGATAAATGAAGACGTAAATCAATTATGTAGTCCAGAGTCAGCCTAGAAGGTTTAATGCCGGAAGGTTTAAGGGTACTTTGAGGACACACGCTCGTCTGACCTTAAAAACCATACCGTGAAATACACCCACATCAGCATGCAAACTAAAATATGTAAGCCATGCAAAATAAACAGACCAGAAATACGAGAGCGGTTGAAAATTGTTGTCAACGAATCCAATAATATTACTTAGAACAAGGAGTCGAGCAGCCGAAATGAAAGCCAACCGCCTTTTCACAGGCGAAACTTAATAAATATTTGAGGATAAATGCTTCTTTGTTAAGTGAAGCGAGATTCTACCTTGAAGTTGAAGTTCAAGACCTGCCCAGAATGGGAAACAATACTGGGTACATGGGTAGATAGAGATAGTGCAGGGCGAAACAGCAGCAGCCTGTATAGTGTTATTCCTTGATATCAGCTGTCTAACTTCAGAATTCATACTTTAGCTCAAGTTTATGCGTTGAATGCTTGCCTGTCCGCTTAAAAGATCTCGTATATCTTTTACTGAGGCCATTTATTGATCTGGATGAACTAAAAAAAAATAGCAGCATGCACGAGCAAGATCAGATATTCAGTTTCTCCAAAACGTATTATTCCCCTACTTGGATGAATTGTACATTACAGCTTGCACTAAAAAGTAATCCCATCTTTTTGGACAATAAACATCCCTTGTTCCCTCAAATAAAAAATATCAGTCCAAAGTAAAAGACCTAGGCTACTGATCTGTAACAAAGAAAGATACAGAAAGCTATTTTTACCATCATCCATCAAAATTCTTCCATCTTAACAATTATGTTAAAAGAATTCTTACGACCTTAGAGCATTTATCTGAATAACATTGAGTTACAGTCAGAAAACTGAGTATGTATTTAGCATAAGATTACAACTGTCCATTTATATTATGCATGTGATTGTAAACTTGTGTGTGGGTGCATGTTTGTATGTTTGTGTGTGTATGTGTGTATGTATGTGAGTGCACGCGCTGTGTGTGTGTGTGTTTGTGTGTGTGTGTGTGTGTGTGTGTGTGTGTGTGTGTGTGTGTGTGTGTGTGTGGGTGTGGGTGTGTGTGTGTGTGTGTGTGTGTGTGTGCGTGCGCGCGCGTGTGTGTGTCTATGTGTGTATGTTTGCACGTGGTGAAACACCAAACCAATGGACAGTAAAGATATATCTGATCTTATTTTATCTTATCTAGCAGCGAACAAAATGCTAGTTTTTGTTTTAGATCAGGAGTCCTGCCCTGACATTGTTGTGACATTAAAATGTATCAGTTAATCGTGGAATTTCTGCTTTGAATAACACTCGGCCAACTTTTCTATTGCTCCAGATTTAGCTGGCGTACTTACTTCTTGACGAACATGATTATTATTACCTTTATCACATCCCATGGTGAAACTGACCATGATTTTCAGACTAACTACGAGAACTTGGAGGAAACCTTGGTACGGTCAAGGTCAATGGATTGGAAAGTAGTTGGAGCCAAAGTACCAACAAGATGTAAAACAAGAGTTTACTTTGGCTTTGAACATCTTAATCAAGCACTTTGCTTCGCACTCAAATTCATATTCGATCGGTATCTTTGTTTGATGTCCCTAAATTGCTCTATTCAGTTTAAGCAGATGTAGATAAAGGGATGTGCACAAGAAGGAAAAAAGCCATGTCCATTTTTGACCTTTTGAGAAGAACAGAAAATGAAAAGCATGACAGCCAACGTTTCCGCGTATTATAGCTTATTTTTCTATCGTGATATACGGCGGTTCATTAGGTTTAACCCTATGCGTACGTCGTGTTTTACTATCGTATCCATACGACGTGGGAAACTCTGAGCGTCCTTTTTCCAAAGACGAAATTTACTCGTTTATGCGATCGTACACTTTGCATAGCAGTCTGTCAAAATGATTTCCTTGAGAAATACTGAAAGTTTCATAGAGATCTTCGTACTAAAAGTATTCTAAAATGTGAAGAATACAACTGCGGGGGTACAAAATGACCCCAGGGCGTACGGATAGGGTTAAGCTCTGAACACTTAGATGGACCAGAAGAAGTGCTTAAATGTTTTCTAGTCCACATGACGACTCAAATTAACTAATAAAGTTAACTGAGAAAAACAAAAGATAGGAAGAGAAGAAAGAAACTTGCATCTTGTGTGACGATAGGAATGAAAGGTGACTTGGCAGTTTGAGTCGCAACGTGAACGTTGTACATTTATAAGATCTGGGTATTTTCTAAATCGACTTTGAAGTAGAATTAAGTTGTATACGTAATGATAGAAAAGGAGATATATTTTGCGGAGACAGAACACTTTCGATTTCATAACTAACCAACCTGTGAAAAACTGCTGTAAAATTCATCATCTTTTATTCCATAAAATAGCACACACAAAAAATAGTGCTACAGCAACAACTTTCGTTACTCAACTTTCAGTCTTATCTAAATATATTATACTGTCATTCAGAAAACGGAATCTTTTAGTAATTAACAATATCTCGGCATTGCTACAACCGGCCACTGTAGTAAGTGTATATACGGCTTCCGGGCCATAGAAACTCAGGCCTCACGTCTCACACCTCATGCCTCATTCCTCAAGCCTCACGTCTCACGCCTCATGCCTCACGGCCCACTACTGGGCCATAAGGGTTCATGCTTTACGCCTCACACACCAGTCTGTGTGGTGCATTCAAGATGGAATCATCTGACGAAGAAGATTTGCTGGTTTTGTTGTTCCTCAGAAGAGGAAAGTGGAAGCGACGGAGCATAATAATATTATGGTGCCGAGAGTATTTTTTGCTTAGAGAATCCAGAGGAGAATTTCACCGTACATTCCAACATCTCATGGACAATCCTGATGAAGAGCTCTTTTATAGTCAGCATCTTGAAAAGGTTTTCCCAAACTTGTGCCTTTTGATCTTTGTCTTTGTAGTCAGGATCTTGTGGGTCCCAGAGCAGAGACCTTGCAAGGACTACTTCAATTAATCTTTCTTTGTAACCATCCATCCTGACGAGAAAATAAAACTTGCACACTATTGACAAAGGAATCTGGCCCGCGTCCAGCTCTTGAGAGGGGGGGGGGGAAACGCTCTGATATCCTCTCTGCCCCGACTCACGCCTCGAAAAAAGTGAACGTGTTTACTTCTAGGCTCACGCGTGAGCCGTGACCTGTGAAGTGTGAGCCGTGACCTGTGAAGTGTGAGGCGTGACCTGTGAAGCGTGAGCCGTGATCTGTGAAGTGTGAGGCGTGAGCGGAGGTCTTTGGCTCATCACAAACTTACGTACGATTACGTCAGTTCATTTTTCCACACACTCGTTTAGGCGTGAGGCATGAGCGTGAGACGTGAGGCGTGAGTTTCTATGGCTCGGAAGCCCAACAAATAGGAACAATTTAATGTACAAGTGTAGACAAATTCAAAATTCATCGGCTAGTGTCTAAAAACACTCATTGGGGAGGGGGGGGGGAGAAAACGGAAGAAAAAAAAGTAATAGTTCGCGCACGAATGGTGTGTTTGTGTATGTATGTGTGTGTGTGTGTGTGTGTGTGTGTGTGTGTGTGTGTGTGTGTGTGTGTGTGTGTGTGTGTGTGTGTGTGTGTGTGCATGTGTGTGTGTGTGTGGGGGGGGGGGTGTGATCTGACAATATAAAAGAATCAGAACAGCCAGGCGGAGAACCTCAATCCATGGTTAATAACTCATCTCCGATATCACAACGTCACACTCATGGTCAATAACTCATCTCCGATATCACAACGTCACACTCATGGTCAATAACTCATCTCCGATATCACAACGTCACACTCATGGTCAATAACTCATTTCAGATATCACAACGTCATACTCAAATGCAATATTCTGCGCGGTGCTAAGATCCAACTGAGTGGCTTCCCCTTCGCAACAAAAACCTTCGTTGATGTACACCAAGAAAGCAGATGACGTCACAAGAATAACTATCTCGAACTCGACATTTACTTTAAAGGGGAAATAATTATTGTTGTTCTTGCTTTGGTTTTTAACTTTCCATTGTCCATTTAGTCTGTGGCTTGTAAAAACAGAGAGCGGTGATATGTCGTGAGAAAATTTCGGGGCTACCTTGAAATGTACATCGTTCTCACTTTCCCTCAGCATGATACCAAATTTAGTGTTGGCTGTGGGTTTTCCACGAAAGTACAGAATTTGTCCAACACTCAATCCTCCCTCCACAAACACTTCCCCAATGGGATGATCAATGAAACGATGTCGAAGAAGTCTAAAGTGACTCATCTCTAAAGGCTGATGTGGGTTGTAAGTCAGACTAGAGAGGTTGGCCGATGGGCAAATTTGACAGACGCTCGTGGTGCTGTCAAAGCTGAACCCCGAGCAAAAATTCAATAGGCAATCTTTGGTACACCTGTGTAATGTATCACGATTTGTGTGCATCACGCAAGGTTCCATCGTGCCCTTCCACTGGGGGAAGTACATAAGACCCGGGGTGTTCCCTATGCAAGATATACCCAAGGTGGAGACTGGCCACGCATGAAAGGAAACTGTAAAGACGATCACAAAGATAGAACGATGACTCCACGCGTCACTGGACACGGTGATATATTGCATTTTCGTAGCCTTGTAAAGTCCAGAGTAATGAACATTTAATTACAAAGCAGCTGTTGGTTTTACACGTCACAAATATCTTGCCAAAATACACCCCATGAGCATAAATCTATTTTAGTGAGACATCGCTAACAAACGTTCCAGAATTATTCCTAAAAGCCCAGGTTTGATGCTTCAGCACTTTTCTAACAAAGCATTGCCAGTGAAATTCACCAAAGTACAATAATTCTAATCATGTCAAACACGCCAGTTTCTGTGTTAAAGTTTGTTATAGAACTTGAATGACTTAATCTTAATCTACAATATGCTAACTTTCAGAAGCATCTGCGGTAGAACGCGAAACCTTGTGAAATGTCGATCTGGGGTACATTATTGTTATATCCTATCAACAGTTACCGGATTCTACAACACAGGCAGTAGAAGGGAATCAGGATTGGGAATGGACACAGAGGTGTGGACCATTACTAAAACGTATCCCATCAATGCTAGCTGCATTTTAGTGCTCAGCTCTTATTATACCTTTCTGCAATTCCTCCTTTTTTTTAGGATAATGAGAGTAAAGCAAAAAGAAATCGAGGAAGGCTGTCTCATCTCTGAGACAAACAACAAAGAAGGAACCTATCAGGAGCCGGTTTAACAACGCTGGTGAATTCTGTATTCAGGTACGAGAGAAACAAAGCATGCTCTAAACCCAAGGAGTGCATGGACATCGAACGAGTCTATTCTTCAATCTGTTTTTTTCTGCCCCAGACTGACACGACTGGCTGATCCAGACTGGCATCTGTGGTGTCATAATAACCTCGTTCCAAGCTGCAAGTAAAATACGGTGAGTTCACTTCCAGAATTAAAAAGTCTATTCTTTCGAGTATCTCCGTCTTTTATATGGGCTGCTATATCCCATTCATCCCGGGTTGTTAGCCTTGACAGACACGGCCGAAGTGACCTGCCCCTAAACTTGTCTAGGTTTGGTCAATGGTAAAACCTTTTATTTTATATAATTGATCCTAATTCCCTTATGATTTATTTAGAATCCAAACTGAAAGCTCAAGCATGGCCATGTAGTAAAAAGAGCAGAAAAGTTATCATTTCTGTTACAAAGCCAGAAATGTGAGGCAGCGCGGTGGAATCAGGCTCTCGTCCAAATAATCAAAGTGAAGAAACTTGCGTTTTTCAAAAGGTTTGTGTATTTTTATAAAATTTTTGTTTTTTGGCTCAACACCTTTCATACCCATTAAATAACTCATTTCTGTGTGTATTTTTCTGAAAACGTTGATTAAAGGCACAAAAAATGTAAATTTTCGGTTACCACGGACTCTTAAGCTAAGGAAAAAACTAATTTTTGGCGGCCATTTTCTCACTAATTTTACCTCTGAAAACAGGTGACCCCCACCTACTTCTTTCGCAAATATCTCGACTTGTATTCAAGATAAATGGATATTTTTTTCCATCCAAATAAAGACAAGTGAACAAGCTTTAAGATGATATCAATAACTCTACATGCCCAAAAATTGACGAGAGCCTGATTCCACCACGCTGCCACACAAATACGTATTAGGTACTCTCATAATGTTTCTCTTGGCTTTCCTCAAAAGTACACTTGTCAAACTGTACCATAATTTGTGGAAGCAAATAAGTGTTTAAAAAATGATGTCATTTTAGATGCTCTGCAAACTGTCTGTAAAGATAAGTGAATCTTCGCTTTTTAAAAAAATGAGCTGCTGCTAGTTGTTTACAAGTTGCATCTTGCTTGAGAATTTATTCATTTCCTGCTTTCGTTGTCTGAAAAAGCTTATTTTTCTAAGGTGTGAATCTCCGAACAAGAAGAACAGTCAATAGTTTTATATAATCTTTTGTTTCTTAATTCTTCAATGTCTATTTAGATAAAATGTCCCTGATCAAGGTTTTCTGCAAAGAATGCCTAATAACGTCTTGGAGTATTCCAATAAGCATTTCAGTGTTCACAATTACTGTTACTTATTGTTTGTTTTTGTTTTTTGTCTGAAATATTGAAAATCTATTTGTACTATAGCTACATTGGCCATACACGAAGCTTTCGAACTAACATTTTTCATCTTGTCCTTGAATGTACTTGCTTTGAATTACAAGTGAGACACACGGTATGTTTCCTTCATGTCTTGCTGATAGTACGGCAGAGTCTCTGTATTTAACGAGACTTCTGCTATGTTTAAAAAGTAGCAACACTAAAGAGAATAAAGCTTTGTACATGTACTTTGACGAACAATTCCTGTGAGACGAAACTGCAGAGAGATCAGAGCTGCTTTGGTTGGCCAAGTTGAATTTGAAGCGCTCAGAACCTGTGTACTTTAATAGGGGTGAAATGGTGAAATGGTATTGGTTTAACGCCCCTATCAACACTATTAGGTTATTTAAGGGGCGGGACCTCCTAGTTTAACGTCCGTCTCCGATAGGACCCAGCCAAGTGGGAAGTTCGTGTAAAGTGCCTTTCCCAAGGACACAACGTCGGACCGAGCTGAGGCTCGAACCCCTGAACCCGCAATCTCACGATTGCAAGTCCGGTAGCCTAACCACTAGGCTACCGACGCCACTACTTTAATAGGGGTTGAGCGCTATATAACTGTCATTTATTATTATTAATGAACGAATTTGGAACGCTTGCCAAGGAAGCAGACACCATTGACACAACACGGAACTGGGCATGCGAGTGATTTTCAATTCATTAGACCTTTGTCTCTTTCGTCTCGGGTTTAAGGGCAAACTCAACTGTTAAAAATAGTTTCCGTGTCACGATATGCCAGACTAGAAAATAAATGACTCTCCACGGATCCAAATTCCCAAGCTAGTTGATAGAAACCATGCCCAAGAAGTCACATTCTGATTATATTGTTTTTCTCGTCGCCCACTTCTCCATAGATCGCTTGGTTTTGTCTTGTTGTTTTGTGTACACAAAAAAATCTAGTTAGTTTCATGCTGATTAATATATATTTTTGGTAAGTGTTTTACGGCGCTTGCAACTTCATAAGGTCATATGAGCGCGCGGGACACATTAAACATTTTTAGACGGTAGGAAATTTTGAATTTTGCCCGGGTGGCGGCCGAAGCCAACTCTTATCGATTTTAGATCACCAAGGGATCTTTAACGTGCGCAACTTGAACACGGGCCTCCGAGATTTTTCGCCCTTGTATAAGAAGGCTAGGTGTTGATCTTTCCTTCCAGAAGATCAGGGGTGTGGCTTAAAAACAGCAGTAAAAAGGAGCCAAGGAGTAGCAGTAGAAAGGCTGCAGAAAGAGTCAGGAGTCCGCAGGAGGGGCCAAAGGAGGTGAGGGGGTGGGGCCGGAAGGGGTGACGAAAAATGAGGCCAGAACATTGCTAGACAGCAGAGAAGGAGGTGAAAGGAGACAAATTTAGAGACGAAAATGTTTCGGTCGCTACCCGGATTCGAACCCGGGACCTTTGAATGAGAAGCAAACACCTTAACCTTCCAGATTAATATTTTGAGTTTTGTAACAGTTTAACTCAGATACCACAATGTCATACCCATGGTCAATAACTCATCTCAGATATCACAACGTCACACTCATGGTCAATAACTCATCTCAGATATCACAACGACACACTCATGGTCAATAACTCATCTCAGATATCACAACGTCACGCTCATGGTCAATAACTCATCTCAGATATCACAACGACACACTCATGGTCAATAACTCATCTCAGATGTCACAACGTCACACTCATGGTCAATAACTCATCTCCGATATCACAACGACACACTCATGGTCAATAACTCATCTCAGATATCACAACGTCACGCTCATGGTCAATAACTCATCTCAGATATCACAACGTCACACTCATGGTCAATAACTCATCTCAGATATCACAACGTCACACTCATGGTCAATAACTCATCTCAGATATCACAACGACACACTCATGGTCAATAACTCATCTCAGATGTCACAACGTCACACTCATGGTCAATAACTCATCTCCGATATCACAACGACACACTCATGGTCAATAACTCATCTCAGATATCACAACGTCACGCTCATGGTCA
This sequence comes from Aplysia californica, assembly GCF_000002075.1. Classification (NCBI taxonomy): domain Eukaryota; kingdom Metazoa; phylum Mollusca; class Gastropoda; order Aplysiida; family Aplysiidae; genus Aplysia; species Aplysia californica. The sequence continues at coordinate 48,572 of NW_004798326.1, forward strand.
ATAACTCATCTCAGATATCACAACGACACACTCATGGTCAATAACTCATCTCAGATATCACAACGTCACGCTCAAATGCAATATTCTGCGCGGTGCTAAGATCCAACTGAGTGGCTTCCCCTTCGCAACAAAAACCTTCGTTGATGTACACCAAGAAAGCAGATGACGTCACTAGAATAACCATCTCAAACTCGACATTTACTTCAAATGGAAAATAATTATTGTTGTTCTTGCTTTGGTTTTCAACAGTCCAGACTCCATTTAGTCGGTGGCTTGTAGAAACAGTGGGCACAGCTTTGGGGTGAGAAAATTTTGGGGTTATCTTGAAATGTATATCTTTCTCACTTTCCCTCAGCATAATACCAAATCTAGTGTAGGCTGTGGGTTTTCCACGAAAGTACAGAATTTGTCCAACACTCAATCCTCCCTCCACAAACACTTCCCCAATGGGATGATCAATGAAACGATGTCGAAGAAATCTAAAGTGACTCGTCTCTAAAGGCTGAAGTGGGTTGTAAGTCAGACTAGAGAGGTTGGCCGATGGACAAATCTGACAGACGTCCGTGGTGCTGTCAAAGCTGAACCCAGAGCAAGAATTGAGCAGACATTCTTTGGTACACCTGTGTAATGTAACAACGTTTGTGTATATCACGCAAGGTTCCATCGTTCCCTTCCATAGGGGGAAGTACATTAGACCCGTGGTGTTTCCTGTGCAAGATATACCCAAGGTGGAGGCTGGCCATACGTGAAAGGAAACTGTAAAGACGATCACAAAGATAGAACGATGACTCCACGCGTCACTGGCCACGGTGATGTATTGCATTTTCGTAGCCTCGTTAAGTCCAGAGTAAATTGCTTCATACGTCACACATGTCTTACCAAAACACACCCCACAGCTTCATGTAGTTTAGGGAGATGTCGATATCGAGCGTCACCAGAATTATTTTTAATAGATCACATTTGATGTTTCCTCACTTTTCTAACAAACCATATGCCAATGAAATTCACCAAAGTTATAATCATATCAAGCGAGTCAGTTCTGAGTCAAAGTTGTTATAGAACTTGAATGACTTAACCTAGATCTACAATATGTTAAATTTCAGAAACATCTGCAATAGAACGGGGAACTAGTGAAATGTCGATCTGGGGTACATTATTGTTATATCCTATCAACAGTTACCGGATTCCACAACACATACAGTAGAACGGAATCAGGATTGGGAATGGACACATAGGTGTGAACCATTACTAAAACTATCCCATCAATGCTAGCTGCATTTTACTGCTCCGCTCTTATTATACCTTTCTGCAATTCCTTCTTTTTTTAGGATAATGAGTCTATAACAAAACAACTCGTGGAAGGCTGTCTCTTCTCTGTAACCAATCAGGAGCCCGTTGAACAACGCTGATGAATTCTGAATTTCGGCAGAGGATGAACAAAGCATGCTCTGAACACAAGGAATGCATGGATACGGCTCAGATATCGAATGAGTCCATTCTTCAAACTGTTCTTTCTGCCCTAGACTGACACGACAAGCTGGCTCAGATTGGTTTCTGTGGTGTCATGGTTAGCTTGTTCCAAGTTGCAAGTAAGACAGGGTGAGTTCACTTCCAGCATGAAGAAATCTATTCTTTCGAGTATCTCCGTCTTTTATCTGGGCTGCTGTATCGAGTTCATCCGAGTTGTTGCTTTGACGAACAGGGTCAAAGTGTCCCGCTCCTAAATCATCTAAATTTGATCAACGGTAAAGTAAAGTTGTTCCCGAATCCGATCCGGACATTGAGGATTGCCTTGTTAGTGAGACAACTTCCTGGGCCTTCGACATATACATTGTGATCAATGGTAAAATATTTTACTCCATATAATTAATCGAAACACCGTTATCGTTTATCTAAATTTGGTCAATGGTAAAACAAGTTATGCCATAGAATAAACCACAATTCCTTCATCGTTTATCTTAATTCCAAGCTGAAAGCTCAAGCCTGCTCAAGTGGTAAAGAGAGCAGCAACGTTATCATTTCTGTTACAGGGCCAGAAATACGTATACAGTATTATCATAACTTTTTTTTTCTTAGCTTTCCTCAAAAGTAAACCTGTCCTAGACTCTACCATAATCTGTGGAAGCAAGTACGAGTTTAACAATTTATCATGTCATTTTAGATAGGTTCTAATTTGAATGAATTAATCAGGAACGCTTAGCGCAGAAGCAGGAACTATTGACGCAACACTGAACTGGGCATGTGAGTGATTTGGAATTCATTAGACCTTTGTCTCTCTCGTCTTGGGTTTAAGGGAAAAACGCAACTGGGTAAAACATTCTCGGCGTCACGGTATGCCGCACTAGAAACTTATTAACTCTCCTTGGATCCAAATTGCGAAGCTGGTTGGTAGAAATCTTGCACAAGGAGTCTCATTCTGTGTATTTTAAAAATGTTTGTTTTTGTTGTCCACTTCTCCATAAATCCCGTGGTCTAGTGTCATTTTACCTGTGTTTAGGTCCTTAATCTGGTGGGTTTCAAACAGATTCGCATTCTGAGTGTTGGTAATATGTGAGGCAGCGTGGTGGAATCAGGCTCTCGACAAAGTAATGAAATGGAAGGAAACAGCAATTTTCTCCCTGCTTACCAATGTTTATCAAATGTTTGGTTTTTGGCGCAACACCTTTACTGTCCATTTACAAACACATTCCTTGCAGGATTTCACCCAAAACCTTGATTTAAGGCCCAAAAATATAAATTTACAGTTTCCACGGACTCTCCAGCTTTGGAATTTACCAAGCTTTGGCGCCATTTTCTCGGTAATTTTACCTCTTAAATCAGGTGACCACCCACCTCCTTCTTTCGCAAATATCTCGACTTGTATTCAAGATAAATGAATATTTTTTTCCTCCAAATAAAGACAAGTGAACAAGCTTTAAGATGATACCAATAACTCTACATGCCCAAAAATTGACAAGAGCCTGATTTCACAACGCTGCCTTACATATGTTTCTTACTTTCTACTTTTGAGGTACCCAAAGCAAAGGTTTCGGTAGCACGGTAACAACGCAATGTCACAGTGAATCTGTCCTCAAGCTTAGAGTGAGGAACCATTCTGGTAGCATGTGCTTATTTTCCGATATAAAAAGTTGTGCCCTCAAAAAGTATGGCTCTTTTCGTCTGTGCAGACGGTCAATTTAGCTTAAGATGGTCTCAAGGTTGTCTTCATGCAGCTTCTTTCATGGCTGATTCTTCCTATGTTTGAAGCGCTGATTCTGTCGCAGTGCTTGCATGTCAGTGTCGTGTGTCGTGTCAGTGTTGTAGATCGAAGCTCTTGAAGAGGAATGAATAGAGAAGGATAAAAAATACTTTGTAGTATGTAACCTTCACGTAAAATCAACCGTGTCTCCAGATTCTAACATGCTGCAAGGCATTTAAACACTTAGGCTATTTGCATTTAATCTACCCTTCCTCCCTGTTTTACTTCAGCCGTGGTATCGGCGTTCTGATTGGTCTTCAAGCTATGCGGTTGAATCAGCTGTACCTATAACGAATAATCTTCCACGTTGTCTGAATTTACAACAACAAAAAACCCCCAACAAAACAACAACAAAAATGTTTGTACAAATGTACCAATCTATCTATACATCTTTATCTCACGCACACACACATAATTTTACAAACACAGACACACACGTACACACACACACACACACACACACTCCCA
>NW_004798326.1:52658-55904 GCF_000002075.1 Aplysia californica
ACCTACCTACCTACCTACCTACCTACCTACCTACCTACCTACCTACCTACCTACCCACCCACCCTCCTACCTACCTACCTACCTACCTACCTACCTACCCACCCACCCACCTACCTACCTACCTACCTATCTACCTACCCACCTACCTACCTACCTACCTACCTACCTACCTACCCACCTACCTACCTACCTACCTACCTACCTACCTACCCACCTACCTATCGACCTACCGACCTACCGACCCACCATTAAACATAATCAACTGGTCATATTATAAATATGAAAAGAAATATTCCATACAACCACGGGAAACAGTTATACCACTCCCATTCTCTCCACTAATTGCCTATTCTCTGGTGAAATGAATTCTAAATTATATCACAACAAAAGAACCGAAACGTATTTTGTTTTGATCAGTATTCTGGAGAGAAAAAACAAAGCGAGAGATAGATAGAGATAGAGACAGAAAGAAATAGAGAGAAAGAGAGAGAGAGAGAGAGAGAGAGAGAGAGAGAGAGAGAGAGAGAGAGAGAGAGGGGGGGGGGGGGGGTGTCTTTGAGAAGTTTTTTTTTTTCGAATGGTGTCAGTGTGGCCAGCATGACGCGACAGATTAAAATTTCATTATCTACTTTTCAAATTCTTGCTCTACACCCACACGAGATCCAGTAAGCATAGGCACGCAAACAAAATAATAATGGCTCTCAAATCCTCACTTAAAGATTCACACACATAATAATATTGAGATGAACTGACACTTGCAACACAAAGACACACGCGGACACGTTTATAGATTCATGAGCGCTCACAAACAAACACAGAAGCATAATACACATTCTTTCACACGCGGAAGTAGAGTTGTACACCCAGTTATATGTGAGGCAGCGTGGTGAAATAAGGCGCTCGTCAAAATACAGAAATTGGAGAAACAGGCATTTTTCTGCCAGTTTGTAATTTTATATCACGTTTTAAAAATTTTTGGCGCAACCTGCGTTATATCCATATAAAAGCACATGTACAAGTGAATTTTACTGAAAAACACTGATTAAAGCCACAAATTATGTCATTGTTGTTTTCAAAGACTCTTTAGCTATTGAAGTTACCAAACTTTGGCGGCCATTTTCTCGCTAAATTTGCCAACTGAAACCTGGCGACCTCGCTCCATTCAATTGCAAATAGCTTGAGTTCTATTTATGTTAGATGGGTATTCATTTCATCAAAAGCAAGGCAAATAAATCAGCTTTCAGATGGTACCAATAACTCCACATGCTCAAAAATTGACGGGCGCCTAATCCACCGCGTCGTAAATCAAATAGAGAAGCAAACGGACGGATCAAAACGTACTCCAACAAAAACAAGGTGACTTGTACTTAAACAAAATAATCCTCTCAAAGATAACCCTCTCTCTCTCTCTCTATCTCTCTCTCTCTCTTTCTCTCTCTCTCTCTCTCTCTCTCTATTTCTCTCTCTCTCTCTCTCTCTTTCTCTCTCTCTCTTTCTCTCTTTCTCTCTCTCCCTCACTCTCTCTCTTTCTCTCTCTCCTCACTCTCTATATGTATGTGTGTATGTATGTATGTATGTATGTATGTATGTATGTATGTATGTATGTATGTATGTACACAAACACACACACACACACACACACACACACACACACACACACACACAGACACATACACGGGCGCACGCGCGCACACCCACCACCACCACCAATAACACCAAACAGCAACAACAACAAAAACAACAACAACAACAACAACAACAACAACAACAGAAAGAGGATCTGTCGCTCACTCTCAGTCTCAGTCCAACAAGCACGCATATATTGTCCATAATGGGGAAACGTTACGCACACGTGGTATAGCTTGTTTTGGAGTACCCAACGGATCAGATGGCAGTCAATTAATTAATTATCATTTGTCTTGTTTTGTTTGCAGTGTTTAAAAATGTTATATTAAAATGATTCATTATCATTGCTATTATTTTATTTTATGTTTTAAAATTTGTGCTTAACAGGTAGCATTCAGGGTTGAGCTTGGGAGGGCTGTACTGTCAGAAAGTGTAGGGGGGCTTTCCCCGGGTAAAGTGGAATCATCGTATTGTGATGACTCCACTCGCCCCGGGACGGTGAGTCGTCCAACAGGCCAACCCACAAGTCGTGGTACTTATTATTTTCGATAAGCAATCCGGTTGAAAACAATCCGTGAAATATAAGTACATTGTATACTAAACAGGCAGGCGCGGTTCGTCCATAGAGCCACCCAAATTTTTTAAATATTCTACTACGTAAAGCACCCACAAACATAAAATAAAAGAAGCAATAAACAAGCACTAGCCAAATATAAAATCAAAACAAGTTCTCGCTTGCGCTGTAACTAGCATTTCTGTGTCTATAGCGCCGTGAAACATCTACTATGCCCTGCCAAAGTCCACACGCTTTAACAAAACATAATAGGATTTTCAACAGTGGTAACCTGACCTATAAATCGGTCTTTGGGATAACCCAAGTGATGACGACACTCGTAGCGAGTTTGGCGGTACATTAATATTAATAAGCCGGGATAGCTTCATTGTGCACGCCAAGTTTTTAGACCCAGGAGCCGCCCCTGTAAACAGGATATATCTGACTAACATTAACGCAAGTGCACACATATTAAGAAAAGACAAAACATACATATTGCAAACACAAAAACACTACCCCCCATTCAAGCAAAATGTGTATCTCTATCTGTTGCCTCCTATCAACTCGTCTTGGCCCAGTAGTTCAGGTACTAATACGGACAAAGTCACCAACATAGTATGAGACTTCGTGCGAACTTTCGGAACCTCCGGTGACACTGTAAAGATGACTCCACTAGGGAGCAGGACAGAGGGTGCCACCTTGTGACTCGAAAGAGCTGAGGAAAGTAGGACTAACGTGCCTAAACAATTAGCTATTAACCAGTAGCGGTAACCATCTCCAGTTGGGGGCGTGGCAACATTTAGATGTGTAACTTACCAAAAAACGTTATAAGAGTGAGGAAACATGTGTATTTACTTATTTATTAATGTATTTATTTATGTATGTAAAACATTTTCCTGTGTGTTTACTCTAAGACTAACAGCTAATTTCAAAACCCAAAATGCAGCGCAGTTTGTTGTTGTAACTAAACACAAAAGCGCCAGATGATAGAATTGGGCAGAGTAAAACAAAGGCAAGAAGAAGAAGAAGAAGAAGAAGAAGAAGAAGAAGAAGAAGAAGAAGAAGAA
>NW_004798326.1:57680-69932 GCF_000002075.1 Aplysia californica
TTTCCATATTTACAATGTTTTTAAAAATAAATGTTTGTTCGTCTTTGTAGCATAATAGAAATAGTGTGATCGTTTGCTGTTGCGAGCTCCGAAAGACTCTTTATTAAAAACACGTCTGATTTTGTAGCGGTGAAACCTGATGGCGCTTAAATGACCAAAATTGTGTCGATAGTGCCGTAAAACATCTACCCAATCAATTAAAAAAAAATCAAGTGCTCAATGTGGCCACCGCCTGCAACACGGACAACATCAAGCCGTTTTTTAAATATCGTGAGATGATTTTGGAGTATTCTTTTTTAATCATGTATTTGAAGACAAAAGCTTCTTCGTTAAATGAAGTGATTCTCCATTGAATTCAAGACCCACGATGACTCAGAACCCCCACCCCCCTCCCCCACTGTACTGTGTACATGGGTTGATAGTACACGATGAAACACAAGCCTGCATGGTGTAATGTCTTGATAATAAATATGGGCTGTTTCACTTCAGACTTAACATTAAAGTTTACGTTTATGTATTGCTTGTCTGTCCTCATGCAAACTTTCTTGTTTCTTTTTGACAGGTTAAGCTTACATGTATTTGTTGATCTGTGTTGTTTCTTTTTCGCTAAGGATCATCATGCACGATTAAGATCTTAATCCAAAACCGTTTCTCCCAAACTCACCAGGAGAGAACAAAATGTGAGATTTTTTTTAGATCGAGAGTCCTGTCCTGACAGTGTAAAGGGTATCAGTTGATCGTGGAATTTCAGCTTTGAATAACACTCCTCAGCCAACGTTTCCATTTCCACAGAGTTAAATTATTGCAGGCATACCTCATAACAAGCATAGTTTTTATCATCTTTATCGCACCTTACGATGAACTCCGAGAATTCGGAGGTCACCTTCATAAGATCAGGGTCACTAGACAGGAAAATAGTTTTTGCCAAAGTCTAACAGGCTGTAAAACAAGGGTTTGCTTTGCTTTGAGCATTTAATTTAGCACAGTGCTCCGTGTCTAAATGTATACTTGGTTAATATCTTTGTTTGGTGCCCCTAAATTGATATAGATGTATTTAGTTTAAAGCTCTTTGGCATAAGCAAGTGTAGATGATGTGAAGGGCACAAGAGAAAAACCCCACAAAAACGAGCCATGTCTAATTTTGACCTTTGGAGGGAAAAATACGCGTGACAGCCAATGTTTCCCCATACTAGAGTTTGTTTTTTTAGCTTGACATTAGAACTGCTCATTAAGTTTAAATCCTGGACACCTAAATGACTAGATGGGCCAGAAGAGGTGCGTAAACTTTTTCTAAGCCATGTCACAACTCAAATTATTTTTTTTTAAACTGAGATCTCTCGTTGTTTTTCTTGTATCCTTCATGTGCTTTCACTATCTTGGTGTGGCTTTATAATTCAGCTCCATTTAAGGACTACCGATATGCATCGTTGTGCGTGCCCCCTGGTGAAACCAAGTCGTTACTGTTTGCTTCCCATGCGTACCTAGATCTTTCTTCTGTCATGGCTGAGGAGCCTTCTTAATACAACTATCTATTGTATTTCTGGAGTAAGGGATCATGCAGCTTTTTTCAGTTTCAAAAGTGTAGCCTACTCATAGGTCTCCCAATTTTGGCAAGTTTACAATGTGAAAGTTGGTTTTAAAATAGTTTTGAGACTCAGATCACGTTATCGAGCTGTCTGGATTCCATTTGTCACTTGTTGAATGACTATCGTAAACAATTACTAGAAACTGTGTTCTTTGATGGAACCAGCAATACTGATCGCTTTATGATAATGCTCATGAGTATTGAGTTATATGCAATAACCGATGTACGTTACAGAAAATATAACAGTTTTATCACTGGATAAAAAAACCCAGTCATCAGCTATTAATTGTGCATTGAAATAGCTGTCGCCACCTACGCAACTGAGGACGTTATGATTAGGGTTAAAGTTAATGTAGACCCCACCCCCCACCCCCCATTCATTCAAGTAACTTTCACGCATGACGTCACGACTACCCAGACGTGTTCCCTGAGAGAGTAGAGACCCCGGTGTCAGAAGAAGGTCAAGTAAGTTCAGAATGAAAGCACACATTCACTTTTATCTTGATTTGTATTTCAAAAAGATCAATGGCACCACTTTTCATAACGACCGTCGTATTTTATACTATTGCAGCACACACACACACACACACACACACACACACACACACACACACACACACACACACACACACACACACACACACACACATATATATATATATATATATGTATATATGTATGTATGTATGTATGTATGTATGTATGTATGTATGTATGTATGTATGTATGTATGTTTGTACCTACATGTATATGTATAAAAGTGTGAATGGGGTGGACTGATTAGATGCAGGTGGACATAATATGATTTTTGGGGAAAATCAATAAGAAAGTTCAAGGCTTTTCCTTCAATTCCAGACCGCTTTGGACTTCACACTATACCAAAGTGTCATTTGGTTTCTTATTTCTTATTTCAGGAGAACTGAACAGCGATCACTTTATCAATATTTTAACCAAGACTGTAATTTCTGGACAGCCATTTCTCATGTAGAGGCTGATCGTGCACGGAAGCAATTGTGAGGCAGCGTGGTGAAATCAACCTCTCGTCAAAATACAGAAATCAGAAAAGTAGGCATTTTTCCACCAGTATGGAAATTTTTATCGATTTTTTTTTAAAATCAACCTCTTTTATGTCCATATAAAAACATATTTCCATCTGAATTTTAATGAAAAACATAGATAAAAGACATAAAATTTGTCATTTTCCTGTTTTCAAGGACTCTTTAGCTATTGAAATTATCAAACTTTAGCGGCCATTTTCTCGCTAATTTCACCACTGAAACCAGGCAAACTCACTTCTTTCAATCGCAAATATCTTGAGTACTTTTCAAGATAGATGGATGCTTATTTCATTGAAAGCAAGGCAAATACATCAGCTTTCAGATGATACCAATAACTCCAAAAAGCGCAAAAAATGACGGGCGCCTGATTCCACCGCGTCATGAAACAATTGACAACCGCTAACCGTGAAGGCTCGAGAAAACAGAACATGGCAGCTGTGGCTGAGAACCTGTCTTTAGGAAAAGGAGGCGGTTTCTTTTTTCTAAAGATTTTCTAAAGACCGCAGACGCTGAATGTAAATATTGGTTTTGGGCAAGGATGTCGGGCTGACACCAGTTTTATTTTCAGAAGACCCTAAGTCATCTCGAATGAAAATTGAGCTTCAAAAATTCAAAGAGACTTCCTGGTAAAAGCAGAGGATAGATAGATAGATAGATAGATAGATAGATAGATAGATAGATAGATAGATAGATAACACATTTCTCTCGGGTGTCTACACTAATACTAACAGTTAATTTTAAAATCCAAAGTGCTGCACATTCTGTAGTTGTTGGTGTTTCTACTAAACACAAAAGCGCTAGTTGATAGAAATGGGCAGGGTAAAAAAAACCCAAACAAACAAACAAACAAACAGAGGATATGCAGGAGATTTCCAAGAGACCAGAAATAAGTTTTGCTCGTTAACAACCTTCCTAAACAGACTTTATTGTTAAAATCATCCTCCTCACAAATAACGAAAATACTGATTATCATTCTCGACGCCTTTGTGCCTATGGCTGCAAACTCTTCTCTTTTACACAAAAGTGAACATGTAAGCCTTACAAAGCTGTTTTGTTCTCCTAGGGAAAAAATCATATTCTTTATAATTCCTTCTACAATGGGTCTTGAATTCCACAATTCCACATCGGACTCTCAAAATGTAAAATATTTTATCAGGAAGATCGAAGCACTCAAGCGCTGCTTACAATGGAACTCATGAAATATAGAAGCACCTGGGAGAAGAACTATGGAATGCTTCCTAAAATATTTCCGAGAAACAAAAATCATTGCCTTCTGTGCGGTCTTTCTCAGCCCTTGTTTACATGCTATCTGCCGTGTGGTTTTGAATAAATCCCTGAATTAGTCGTGCAGTTTCATGAGGGAAACTGTTTTCTGTATATATAAGTTTTCCTGTGGTGCTTCTAATCACAACGAAAAGTTGTCTACGTTGGATCAAAACTTACATGTGAGGCAGCATGATGGAATCAGGCTCTCGTCAATTTTTGGGGATGTAGAGTTATTGGAATCATCTTAAATGTTGCTCACTTGTCCTTATTTGGGTGAAAAAAGTATCCATTTATCTTGAATACAAGTCGAGATATTTGCGAAATAAGGAGGTGGGGGTCACTCGTTTTCAGAAGTAAAATTAGTGAAAAAATGGCCGCCACAGATTAGTTATTTTCTTAGCTAAAGAGTCCTTGGTAACTGAACATTTACATTTTTCCTGCCTTTCATCAACGTTTTTCAGAAAACTCGACACAGAAATGAGTTCTTTAATGGGCATGAAAGGTGTTGAGGCCTAAAACTAAAATTTGATAAAAATTCACAAACCAGCCTGATTCCACCACGCTGCCTCACATGTAATTCACACACCAACAAAAGCGGGCTCATGTCGATAGGTGTTATGTCTTAACAGAGGGCTGCTCTCCAGGGGTCAGTTCGCACCAAGTGAAACTGAACAAAAAAGCCACTAGAATAGTTGACTGTCACGACATCGCATTCAATGGGCCTAAAGGTCCAATGTTAGGATTCTTAGCGACCATTTGTGGGGCAGCGTGGTGGAATCAGGCTCTCGTCAAAATAACCAAAGTGAAGAAACTTGCATTTTTCTGCTGGTTTGTGAATGTTTATCAAATTTTTGTTTTTTGGCTCAACACCTTTCATGTCCATTAAAGAACTCATTTCGGTGTGTATTTTTCTGAAAAACGTTGATTAAGGCACCAAAAATAGAAATTTTCAGTTACCACAGACTCTTAAACAAAGGAAATAATGAATCTTTGTCAGCCATTTTCTCACTAATTTTTCCTCTGAAAACAGGTGACCCCCAACTCTTTCATTCGCAAATATCTTGACTTGTATTCAAGATAAATGGACATTTTTTCCATCAAAATAAACACAAATGAACAAGCTTAAAGATGATACCAATAGCTCTACATGCCCAAAATTTGACGAGAGCCTGATTCCACCGTGCTGCCTCACATTTCATTTCTTGACTTTTAACGTAAGAAAAAGGTCTGTAATTTTTTATTTCTTTTTTGCTTTTCTCGGCGTATGTCTTTTGTTGCCTTGTTGTATTCAAAAGTTCACAATAAAAACATGAAAATATTTGTTGTGATTTTAAAATTTCAGAATTTGATTATCTGCGAATGTTAAATTCATATTATTTAAAAAAGCACTCTTGTCTCAGAAAGTGAAATACTAGTACTTCTATGCAGACTCATAACTGCTTTGTTGCAATTCTTTCTCTTGGTCTTGTGCTTTGTTTTGCTTTCGAAATAAAAATGCATCATACTTGAGGTACCCAGAAACAGCAACCTTCACGAGATGTCCGCTCTTACATCTTCGTTGTGTGCACACTCTTACATCTTCGTTGTGTGCACACTTTTACATCTTCGTTGTGTGCACACTTTTACGTCTTCGTTGTGTGCACACTTTTACATCTTCGTCGTATGCCCGCTCTTACATCTTCGTTGTGTGCACACTTTTACATCTTCGTTGTGTGCACACTTTTACATCTTCGTTGTGTGCACACTTTTACATCTTCGTTGTGTGCACACTTTTTCATTTCCGTTTCCGGCCGGTCAACTCCTATTTCAGTCTGTCCAGTAATAAGAAAAGGAATATTACAGTGGCTGAGCTTTTGAGATTCCAACACAAAAGCCTACAGGTCAAATCTTAAAATGAAATTTGTAATGCCTTTTGCTGTTAAAATAGGGGAGATAGAAGCTCTTCAAACATTCTTCTAAAGTTCGTATAAGTAAATTATCGCAATAAAAGGCCAATTTGTCACTATCTGCGTGATGCTTTCTAGAACTTACACATGGAGAGATATCTCGCGTAATTATTTGCTGTTGTTAGCACTTGCTGGGACTTGAAGTCTTGTTTACTTCCGGTACTTGTTCGGGTTTATTTTATTTTATTTTATTTTATTTTTTTGGTCAGTCAGGGTTTTTTTCCCCCCTTTTTAGGGGAGTCCCCCATATACGAAATGCTACGCCTTAGTTTGAAGGCAAAACGGCAGTGCCCCTTCTCATAATCCGGCAGGTCTGGTTGGTGAATAGAAAGAAAATTCCAGAGAAAACAGAGAAATTGATCAAAGACCTTGTCTTTTATAGAATATGATGTACATGTACATTGTATTCAAGCGAGTTTTGTGTTACCAAAATGTTTGTGTGTAAGAACGTGGGACACAGCGTTTCAAAACCATTTCGTAAAACGTGGGCAGATCTATCTACTTGTTGGTTTGCTGTACATGATTTTGTTTCACCTTTCGCTGATATTAAGTGCATTGGTTTGATTTTGTGACAGAATTAATAATATTAAATAATATTATTATTAATAATATAAACACTTAACTGCAAAGCTCGAGAATTGAGTTATGGAGGAGATGTAAGAGTAAAAGCGCATTCCTGCGTTTCATAAATCTCAGTTTATTAAATATAAAAATTAATTGATGGCTACTTGTTTGCTTTAAGTACGTGGTTTGGTTGCGTCGTTGTCCTCTCTTACCGTCAACACTATCGACCCCACAATGTAAACGACAGTGCGCTGATCTCACGGATACCTGTGTGTTCACAAAATTTTGACCTCCCATTCAGACTCTCTCAAACTCTTTTTTTCCTTCTCAGCCACTTGGTGGATAACATGAAGAAAATCGAATTTCATTCCTTTAGAAATTAAAAGAAAAATCTAGATATTATGCTAAATAAGACAAGTAAGTGAAAAGATGACAAGATGCTTACTTACATATACGTAGTTGCGTAGATTGTTTTCTATCAACAAGTGCATATGATTCTAAATTGTGTAGCGCATAGAAGTGTGTATTGGAATTAAGCTCCTGGGATTTAGCATGGCGTGTGCAAATGAACAAAACACAAAAAATTAACAATTTGTTCATTTTTAATGTTACAATTTATAAAATGAAATGTGAGTCCCTGCGACTACATAGTTTGTATTGCCCGCTAAGTGCACGGCAGTGCTAGTACCACAGCCAATGAAGTTATATCTGAATCTGAGGCGTCGGTACTGCTAACTGTTGGCAATGGAAAAGGGTGGGGGGGGGGGGGTAGTGTTGGAATGGAGGGATGAGGGGATATAAGGGTATAGGGAGGTTGAGGAAAAGGGCAAAAGAGTGGGATGGGAAATGGGAAAGTCGAAAATGTGGGAAGGTCGGGGAAGGGGGTGAGAATTGGGTAGGTGGGTTGAATCGGGAAGGGTATTGGGGGAGGGATAGGGTAAAGGAGTTTGGATGAGGGGTAGGGTAGGGGGTTGAGTATGGTGTTGTGGGAGGGATAGGGTAAAGGGGTTTGGGATGAGGGTAGGGGAGGGATAGGGTAAAGGGGTTTGGGATGAGGGGGAGGGGAGGGATAGGGTATGGAGGTTGGGATGAGGGGTAGGGGAGGGATAGGGTATGGAGGTTGGGATGAGGGGTAGGGGAGGGATAGGGTATGGAGGTTGGGATGAGGGGTTGGGTTAGGGAGGGTAGGTGGGGTAGAGGACAGGGTAGGGGTAGGAATGAGGTGTTGGAGCAGGATGTGAAGGGTTTATTTGTTAGGGTGAAGGGCACATCGCCCCCTTCCCACAGACTCAAAAGGACATCGAGCCATATAAAATGATATGCCTTTACAGAATTCGCTTCCACATTTAGTCAAACCAGAGAGCCTGAGACAGTCTTTAGCCAGGCAGTGAAGGGGTTAATGAGGAGGAGGAAAACAGTGGCAAAATAAGGATTTAATAAATGCAAGTTGATCACTCCTTCAGTAACAAATAAGTGTAAAATGAAAAAAACACAAGATATGAAAGGAAGTAAGATAATTGCGTCTTGTGCCATTTGGGAAGCCAGGAATAGAAAACTACTATTCATTTGTATCGTAAAGTGAGCGTTGTACATCTATAAGGTCAGAGAATATTCTAAATCAACATTGGCGTATAATTTAAAGTTTTATAGCGCTTATGCTAGAAAAAAACAACTTTGATTAAAAATTATCAGGAGGCAGTTAGAATACTCTTTCTTCCTTAATCAATCAACCAGTCCAAAAACTAACACAAAGTTTATCGTCTTGTATTCCATAAAATGCACGCCCGAAAAACAAGGTCACAGCAACCTTTCCATTAATTAACATTCTTTCTTATCTAAATATATGTATACAGTCCTTCAGAAAACGGAGTCTTTTCGAAATCAACATTTTCGACGCTATGCCATCACTGGACACGTCACGGGTGTTTAAAAGACAGGGGCAATGTTCTTGAGAAATGTGCAGAAAGGCCAAAAGTTGTACGGTTCGTGTCTAGAATTGAAGACTCATTAGGGGAGGGAAAAACGAAATAAGAAAAAAGTGACTGGCGCATGTGTGTATACGTGTGTGTACGCATATGTGTATATGTATATGTATACATATGTGTGTATGTGTGTGTGTGTGCGCGTTTGTGTGTGTGTGTGTGTGTGTGTGTGTGTGTGTGTGTGTGTGTGTGTGTAAGTGTGCGTTTATGTGTGTATGTACCCGTATGTGTGTGTGCCCGTGTTCGTGTGTGACACACCAATTTAAAAGGATCAGACCAGCCAGGTAGAGAACCGAGAGTCATGGTCAATAACTCATCTCCGATATCACAACGTCACACTCATGGTCAATAACTTATTTCAGATATCACAACGTCATACTCAAATGCAATATTCTGCGCGGTGCTAAGATCCAACTGAGTGGCTTCCCCTTCGCAACAAAAACCTTCGTTGATGTACACCAAGAAAGCTGATGACGTCACTAGAATAACAATCTCGAACTCGACATTTACTTTAAAGGGGAAATAATTATTGTTGTTCTTGCTTTGGTTTTGTACTGACCAGCTTCCATTTACTCGGTAGCTTGTAAAAACACTGAGTACTGGGTTTGTGTCCAGAGAAAATTTCGGGGCTATCTTGAAATGTATATCGTTCTCACTTTCCCTCAGCATGATACCAAATCGAGTGTAGGCTGTGGGTTTTCCACGAAAGTACAGAATTTGTCCAACACTCAATCCTCCCTCCACAAACACTTCTCCAATGGGATGATCAATGAAACGATGTCGAAAAAGTCTAAAGTGACTCGTCTCTAAAGGCTGAAGTGGGTCGTAAGTCAGACTAGAGAGGTTGGCCGATGGACAAATCTGACAGACGCTCGTGGTGCTGTCAAAGCTGAACCCAGAGCAAGAATTGAGCAGACATTCCTTGGTACACCTGTGTAATGTAGCAACATTTGTGTGTATCATGCAAGGTTCCATCGTGCCCTTCCATAGGGGGAAGAACGTGAGACCCGTGGTGTTCCCTGTGCAAGATATGCCCAAGGCAGACACTGGCCATGCGTAAAAGGAAACTGTAAAGACGATCACAAAGATAGAACGATGATTCCACGCGTCACTGGCCACGGTAATGTATTGCATTTTCGTAGCCTCGTAAAGTCCAGAGTAATTAAGATTTAATTACAAAGCAGCTGTTGGTATTATACCTAACAAATATCTTGCCAGAATTCACTTCATGGGAACAAGTGTTTTTAGGAAAATATCGCTCACGAGCGTCACCAGACCGATTCAGCTTTGTTCACGTTTGATGTTTTTGCACTCTTCTAACATGTCATCTGGCACGGAAATTTTACCAAAGTGCAGTAACAATAATAAAGAAGCCAGTTCTCCGCCAAAATAGAGTGCATACGGAAAAGTCGATCTAGGGTATATTGTGGTTATATGTACACGATTAGCTGCTATCGGATTCTATGACACATACAGTAGAACATACTCAGGACTTGGAATGAACACAGTAGTGTACACCATTACCAGAACATATTTCCCGAATGGTAGCATCATTTGGCTTCTCGGCTCTTATTATACGTTTCTGCAACACTCCTCTTTTTGTCAAGATAATGAGTCTAAAAAAGTTAGTCTGTAACAAACCACAAAGAAAGAACCAATCAGGAACCCATTGAGCAACGCTCATCGAATTTTGTGTTCAATCAAAAGAGGAACAATGCATCCTCTAAACACAAGGAACACATGGACATGGCCCAGATATCGGACGAGTTCGTTCTACAATCTGTCCTTTCTGTCCCAAACTGACACCGCTAACTTATTCAAACTGGCATCTGTGGCGTCATGGCAACCTCGTTCCAAGCTGCTAATAGAAGACGTTGAGTTCACTTCAGGCAAGATGAAGTCTATTCTTTCGAGTATCTTCGTCTTTTCTCTGTATCCTGTTCATCCCGAGTTGTTGGCCCTGGCGGTTCTATATTCCAAACTGAAAGCCCAAGCATGTTCATGTGATAAAAAGAGCAGCAACGTTATCATTAATTCCTGTTACAGAGCCAGAAATAAGGATCAGATATTTGTATCTGAATATTTTTACTTTGCTTTCTTTAAGAATCAACTTGTTCCTCCCCATACCATTATTCTTGGAAGTAGACACGAGTTTTCCAAAATTGGTGTCATTTTAGATAAATGAATCTTCGCTTTAAAAACAATTGGGTGCTGCAAGTTGTTGTTTTTTAAAATTCATCTCCTGCTTCCGCTGTTTGAATAGCTATGCTTTTCTAAGATGTGAATATGTCACTAAAGGACGAATTTCCGAACAGAAGAAACAGTCAATAATTTTCCTCATCTTTCGGTTCTTTATTCTTCAATATCTATTTAGGTAAACAGTCCTTTTATCACAGTTTTCTGCACAAAATGCGTAACACCATTTTAGAGTATTCCAATAAACATATCGGTGTTCACAACTGTTGTTTGTCCTTTGTCGGGATGTTTAAGGTCTGTTATTTCTATTACCAAATTGGCCACCCGTGAAGTTTTTACACGCAGAATTAGTCATCTTGTCCTCAGGCTTACTCGCTTTGAATTACAAGTGAAACATACGATATGTTTCATTCATCTCTTGATAATAGTATAGCACATTCTCTATATTTAAAGAGACTTCTGGAATCTAAAAAACACAAAAAAGCAACACGAAAGAGTTATCCTCTCTTTGTGCTTTGAAGAAAAAGATCCAATGAAACTAAACTGCATGAGAGATCAGCGCTGCTTTAGTTTGCCAGTTTGAATGAACGGATCGGGAACGCTTACCACGGCAGCAGGAACTATTGACGCAACACGGAACTGGGCCTGCGAGTGATTTGGAATTCATTAGACCTTTGTCTCTCTCGTCTCGGGTTTAAGGGCAAACGCAACTGTTGAAAACATTCTCCGTGTCACGGTATGCCAGACCAGAAATACAATAACTTTCTAGGGATCCAAATTGCGAAACTAGTAGAAAGGAGTCTTGCACAAGGAGTCACATTCTAAGTATATGTGAGGCAGCGTGGTGGAATCAGGCTCTCGTCAAAATAATCAAGATGAAAAAAACCAGCATTTTTCTGTAGGTTTGTCAAATTTTATCAACTTTTTGTTTTTTTGCTCAACACCTTTCATGCCCAATAAAGAACTCATTTCTGTGCGAATTTTTCTGGAAAACGTTGGTTAAAGGCACAAAAAATATAAATTTTCAGTTACCGAGGACTTTTAATCTAAAGAAATAACTAATCTTTGGCGGCCATTTTCTCAATAATATTGTCTCTGAAGATAGGTGCCCCCCCCCACCTCCTTCATTCACAAATATCTCGACTTGTATTCAAGATAAATGGATATTTTTTTTCCATCCAAATAAAGACAATTGAACAAGCTTTAAGATGATACTAATAACTCTACATGCCCAAAAATTGACGAGAGCCTGATTCCACCACGCTGTCTCACATATTTTTGTTTTGAACTATCCACTTCTCCATAAATCACTTGGTCTTGTGTTATTTTACCTTCGTTTCAATCTGACTGGTTTTATACAGATAAAGGCTATCAGTTTTGGTAATATGTTTCATATTTACTACTTTTGAGGTACCCAGACCACGGGTTTTGGTAGCAATGAAGTGTCCCACTGAATTGAATCTGCCCGCAATCTGACAGAGTAGAACCATTTTGGTAACACGTTCTTGTTTTTCCGCTATAAAAAGTTGTGCCCTTCAAAAGTACTCAACGTGATTAAAGAAATGTGAGGCAGCGTGGTGGAATCAGGCTCTCGTCAAAATAATCAAAGTGAAGAAAATTGCATTTTTCCGCAGATTTTTGAATTTTCATCAAAT
>NW_004798326.1:71123-72257 GCF_000002075.1 Aplysia californica
CTCTCTCTCTCTCTCTCTCTCTCTCATTCTCTCTCATTCTCTCTCTGTCTCTCGCCCTGTCTTTCTTTCTTTTTTTTGGAAAGTGTTTTACGGCGCTCGCAACTGCATAAGGTCATATGCGTGCGCGGGAACATTAAACTTTTTCAGTTGGTAGGAAATTTGGGATTTTTCCACGCTGAAGGCCGAAGCTTACTCTTATCGATTTTAGACCACCAAAGGATCTTTAACGTGCGCAACTTGCACATATGCCCTACGAGATTGTTCACCTTTGTCCGAGAAGGCGAGGTGTAGATCTTTCCTACCATAAAAGCAGGGGTGTGGCTGAAAGACAGCAGTAAGAAGGAGCCAAGGAGTAGCAGTAGAAAGGCTGCAGAAAGAGTCAGAAGCCCAGAGAAGGGGGCAAAAAAGATGAGGGGGGGGGGGGCAGAAAGAGGAGATGAAAGCAGACGACAGAACAATGCTAGAAAACAGGAAAGGAGGTGAAATGAGACAATTTTAGATAAGATAATTTTTCGGTCGCTGCCCGGATTGGAACCCGGTACCTTTGAATGAGAGGCCAACACCTTAACCTCTAGGCCACAAGAGCCCCCATCTCTTTCGTTGTTCTCTAGCACATTTACACAAATACATGTTTGTTTTCCCGATGTGCTAACGGCCACGTTTCCATGTATATCCGCTACCTATCTTCCCACTTAGCCATTTGCTTACCTACCCTCCCACCTACCTACCTACCTACCTACCTACCTACCCACCCACCTATCTATCGACCAACCTACCTTTAACCTACCTACCGAAGCATCCACTCTGCTCAGATATTGGACAATTAACTAGTCCCAAGAGAAAGAAAAGAAATGTCCGTACTAAAGCGGAAAACAGTCACAACAGTAATTGCTTATGCTCTCGTTAAATGAATTCGTAATTATCAGAACAAAAGAACTGAAACGTATCTTCTTTTCATCCGAATTCTGTATAGATAGATAAAGAGAGAGAGAGAGAGAGAGAGAGAGAGAGAGAGAGAGAGAGAGAGAGAGACAGAGAGACAGAGAGAGAGACAGAGAGAGATTGAGAGATAGAGAGAGGGCGGAGGGGATTTAAAGACAGTTTTTTTAATGGTGTTACTGGATGGCTAGCATA
>NW_004798326.1:73416-86740 GCF_000002075.1 Aplysia californica
CACACACACACACACACACACACACACACACACACACACACACACACACAAGCGGGCGCTGTAACGTCAAGACAAAAACATCTATGAATGTTCAAGTCGGAACGAAAGAGAAGAAAGATATTATGCAGAAATGGAATCCTTGAACCATTTCAGAGGCAATAAGCTGCCATTTCCGGGGGTGCTGCGTCGTGTCAAGACCCAAAGGTCAATACCACGGTTTAATTATTGAAGACTCCTCTTGTGTAATCCTTACGTCGCAAGTTGTTTGTCTTTCTCCCAGATCAAGATACCCTTGCTGTTGCGCGATCAGCTAGGCCTGGGGTTCTTTGGGGGCGCACAAACAACTAAACGAGCGTGGCTTTGACTTTCAGATCGCGCGTCTGAAGAAGGGAGTTTTCAAGAACTGATTGTTGGCCATTTACAAAATACTAAGCTGTCCTGTGCATTCTACGCTTTATCTTGGTTGTAATTGAAGCATTCTGAAAAAGCTATAATAACATTTCCAATGGCACAGGGACCGAAAAATACTTATAGAGGGAAAAGACAGTGTTGGAATTTTGCATGAAAAGGTTGCACAAAGAACTCAGAGACTTACGCCTATTTCTCATTCAAATGTCCCGGGTTCGAATCCGGGTAGCGACCGAAAAATTTTCTTCTCTAAAATTGTCTCCTTTCACCTCCTTTCCTGCTCTCTAGCAATGTTCTGTAGTCTGCTTTCATTTCCACTTTCTGCCCACACCCCCTCACCTCCTTTGCCCCCTCCTCTGGGTTCCTGACTCTTTCTGTAGCCTTTCTACTGCTACTCCTTGGCTCCTCCTTACTACTGTCTTTCTGCCACACCCCTGATCTTCTGGTAGGAAAGATCTACAGGTTGTTTTCGGCTGCCATGATATTCTTTATATAGTATACCAGAACTGAAAATATGTCGGTTATCATAGTTGGAATAACATTAAGCTTTCATTAAGTATGTTACAGTTATGGGTGGAACATGGTAGGGGGAGGGGGGGGGAGCATGAAACTCTCTCGACAAAGGTAGTGGGTTCGAACCTGGTCCGTGCCTGCACGTCCAATTTTCTCTTCTTCGTCTCCTCTCCTTCTTTTTTTCTCCTTGTTTGTATTTCTTCTCCTTCAGTCTCTCCTTTCTCTTCCCCTTGCTCTCTTCGTCTTATTTTTCGTTTAATCTTCTCTCTCTCTCTCTCTCTCTCTCTCTCTCTCTCTCTCTCTCTCTCTCTCTCTCTCTCTCTCTCTCTTCTTTTTCCACAGGAGCATCATCTGTTATACTCTATACTTTACAGTATCTCATCCCCCCCCCCTTTCATTTTCGTCCCCCATTGTATTAGGCCTGGTGCTCGGACTTGAAAACAGTATAGGCCTGCACAGTTTGTGTCAAAATGTAGGGTGCTATCCCATTTCAAAATGAAAAGCAACACGAAATAATTTCTCTTTCTCAGACACTTCCACTTCTAGGCGATATACCCAACAACGCAAACAGATCAGGGACAGGAACCAATGTAAACTATGAATCTGTATCGACCTCCCAGGGATACACATGTACATGTAATTACCCTTGCTGTCTTTGGTCCGAGTTTCCAAGTAATTTGTGAAGCAAGCTGACAAAATGAGTTACTTCTCACAATCCATAAATGGAGCTATTTGCCAAAACTAGACTCTAACTAGTGACAAATTTGTAGATTTTTTATGGACGTCATATTCTTTAAGTATAACATGCCTTTTAATACTTCATACTTATAAATTGTAAAACTTTCATCCATAAGTATAAGTGTGTTGTATCTATTTCCCATTGGGTTCAAATCCGAGAAGTAACTTATTTTGTCAGCACGCTTCACATTTGTGATGCAGTTGTTCTTCTCATTTAGATTAGTTGTTGTTTCAAAACGCGACCTATACTTTTGTTTCCATTTTTACTTTGGTAAAATCATTCAAATTTTGTGTTTGAACAAACCCTTTCTAAACGTGCACCTTGAGCGCTGACCAATAATATGTATATCGTATTACTTTTGCATTGTCATTCTGTTGTCGATATTGATCTACAGAGGAAGTAGACTAGATCCATCCAAAAGACTTGTTCTGTTGCCTTTAGCGCTTACAAAGTCGGGGAAAAAATGTTAGAAATAAGCTCCACTCAAAAAAAAAAAAAAAGATTTAAAATCACTTTTTAAAAAAGAAATTGACCGTAATTTTTTTGGGTATGTGGCATGTTTACAATTCTAATCTCCGAACTACCAGTCATGAACGAACCGAATAATTTCGTCCGTCATAAAGGGGAAGTAACTGTTAACTCTGGATGTAATTTTAGTTAGAGATCGAATTGTCGCCCTTCCACAGCACAAAATACTACAAGATTATCCGTCGTCAGTCCAAATATAACTGTGTTTATTACTCTAAATCGTTTTTCATCTTTGGGGACTATGATTACAAGTAATTTAGGAAAGTACTATACAGATGAAATACCAGGTGACCTGAAAAAAAAATTCGTCTAAAAGAACGCCGGTAAAACCGTTATGAATAAAGGTACAAACTAGAGCTGGGCGAAGAATCAATTCTGGAACCGATTCCCATGATTAATACTACCGAGGAAAAGTCCCGATTCCTTTTTACATAAAGGAACTGTTATCAGTAACTTTAATCATTAAAATCTTTTCCCCCTTTTTTAGAATTAAAAAAGAATGTTGATTCTTTATAGTGTTCCGAAATCAAGGTTATCCTAAATCCTGAAGATGTTGGGAGCTAACAAGGTAACCACCAGAAGAAATCACATTAGTAAGTAATTGGGTTCGGAGTCGATTCCTACGATTCCTAGCTTTCAATAATTGGGAACCTAGCCGCCCAGCACTGGTACAAACACGATAGTTTGCAGAAATGTGAAACTTCCATCCGGATTTATTGTGTATTACTAACTATAGAATTTGACTGCCAGAAACAAAGTTACGAGATCTCTTCCAGGTACCCCCAATTTTGTGTTAATCACACGCAGAGCGAAACTGACGCGAGGGCTGTTCTGGGCTGGGTTATAACCCGTTGACACTTCTCGAGGGAAATGTGTTGCTTTCGTGTAGGTTTTACGGCGTTCGCAACTGCCTAAGGTCATATGAGCGCCAAAAACGTGCATCTCAACAGAGAAGTCCAAACGGGGAATCAGACTTACCCTGCTAACCTCTCTAGCTTCAACAGGACAAAGTCTGCTTCAAGGCACCCCCGGAAATAGTGGGTCACAAAAGTGGGACAAACATACAAAAGAAGTAGAGGATAAATGATGAGAATAAAGATTAGGAAAGAAAAAGCAGCAGTTTCCTGCAGCAGTTCAGGCACAGTTATGAGCGTGACATTGATGAATCAGCCCATTTACAATTACAATTCTATTATGCTTAAGAACTCGAGGTGTTAATGCCCCCCCCCCCCCCTCTTTAGGAACCGCCTAAAGACACTTCAGCTAGTAGCACCACCCTGGGAGGGAAGGGGGGGGGGGGTCGAGGGAAATCTTTCTTACGCTCTTCGTGGTGGTTTCTCATAAGTCTTGGATACTTTCGAACATTTTACCACTCATCAGATCCTTCAGCAAACACCCCCAATGTTGAAAGTCCACTGGACTCAAGTCCTAGTCGTTTAGGGTCTCGCTGTGCTCAGTCGTGCTGACGGTCCTGTAAGCAAAATGGTTGTTGACCCAACGCAGACAGTTCTGGAGTCATGAGGAGCAGCCCTATCTTGCTGGAAGTGCTGGTTTTTTCTCCCTTCATCATCGACTAATACTGTCCCCGCGGTTTTATGAAAAAAAAAATAATCTGAAACTATGCAAACTGAGCCCCAAAATGTGAAATTGTGCGATTTTGTTAATTTTAAGAAAGAATGATAAAGGGAACTAAATAGAAATTGAGCAAAAAATGATCAAACTTTGCTAAATTATTCTAGGTGCATAAAACCCCGGGGACAGCTAATAGTGCCAGGCTCCCACGGTACTCTGTAAGGTGGCGAGGTGTTGGTCAGAGTTCACCGAAACACGGTTAATGGAAGGTGCTACAAAAATTGGGCTCTTTTTAAAAACTTGCCATAATTATGTGCAACGCTTGCTGTTGTAACTGTCTTCAACGTAATTGGGGTTAATAGATAGGGATTAGAAGGGATAGAACGATCATTCCTGGGATACCGAGAGGAATATTATGTCAAGGTTGCTTTTCTTTCACACTATTTTCACGGATTATGTAAATTGTATCATTTCGTAAGATGTTAGTAGCCTACTAAAATTACTAAGTCTTCCACATTTTTCGACCAATATTGTTCTAATTTCCCATAATGTCTGTACAACCATATTGCAACATTTTGTGAACTTATATTTTTTTAGACAATCTTTTTTTCATACCCCCCCCCCCCTCCCCTGATATTTTCTCGTTTTTCTAATATAGCACACATAATAAACTTTTAATAATAATAATAATAATAATAATAATAATAATAATAATAGATAGATAGCATTTGTATAGCGCATATCCCCGCTCAGCAGCAGGTTCTATGCGCTTTACACTATATTATTACCCCAGCAGACCATACAACACTCCGAAACATTCTCAGCTTCCCGGGAAGCATACAGTGCAAGCAGCTGATTAAGCGCTCAAACACTAACAAACTGATACGATCTTTTGCTGTCTATAGCCGGGTACCCATTCCCACCTGGGTGAAGTGAGGAAAATTCGTGTAAAGTGCCTTTCCCAAGGACACAACGTCGGGTCCCTGACGGGATTCGAACCCACGCCCTTACGGTTGCGAGTCCGAGAGCCTAACCACTAGGCCACCGACGCCACCAAACTTTTACGTAAATCTTGTGCGGCTATGGTGAAATCTTGTCTTTGAGGTGCAGGGCCAGCTTCTGTGGTGTTGTAAGTAAACTCTTTCGTGGCATCGGTGGCCTAGTGGTTAGGCTCTCGGACTTGCAATCCTAAGGTCGTGAGTTCGAATCTCGCCAGGGACCGGACCTTGTGTCCCTGAGAAAGGCACCTTACACGAATTTCCCTCACTTCATACATGTCAGAATGGGTATCCGGCTATAGACAGTGAACGATCTTGTCAGTGTGTTAGTGTTTGAGCGCGTGCAACCTGCAGCTTTCCCTGTATGCTTCCAAGGAAGTCGAGAACGTTTCTAAGTGTGCTCGGGTCTGCTGGGGTAATAATTGTCGTAAAGCGCACAGAGAATGGTGAAGAGCGTGGGTATTTGCTACATGAATGCAATTATTATGATAATTATTATTAGTCATAATCGATGCGCGTAAAAGTCAGAGAAAAAACCCCTATCTTATTGAGTATGTCCTTCTCTCTGCTGATATATTGTATCCTACTCGGACACAAGAGGCTCTCGTGGCCAAGAGGTGAAGGGGTTGGCCTCTCATTCAAAAGTCCTGGGTTCGAATCCGGGTAACGACCGAAACATTTTCGTCTCTAAAATTGTCTCCTTCCACCTCCTTTCCTGCTGCTCTCTGGCAATGTTCTGTCGCCTGCTTTCGTCTCCACTTTCTGCCCCCACCCCCTCATCCCCTTTCCCCCCTCCTCTGGGTTCCTGACTCTTTCTGCAGCCTTTCTACTGATACTCCTTGGCTCCTTCTTACTGCTGTCTTTCAGCCACACCCCTGATCTTCTGGTAGGAAAGATCTACACCTTGCCTTCTCGGACAAGGGTGAAAAATCTCGAAGGGCCCGTGTGCAAGTTGCGCACGTTAGAGATCTCTTGGTGGTCTAAAATCGATAAGAGTAGGCTTCGGCCGCCACCCGGGCAAAATTCAAAATTTCCTACTAATGAAAATGTTTAATGTGTCCGCGCGCTCTTATGACATTATGCAGTTGCGAGCACCGTAAAACACTTACAAAAAAAAGAAAGAAAGAAAGGGTGGACCCTGGTACGCGGGGTCTAATCAGCAGGCATGCTATGATAATCTAATTGCATTGAAGTGGGCGTTCAATAAATTTCAGTTGATCACAATCGATCAGTCGGGGAAATAGAGTACACTGTACAAGTATTTCTAACAATGTGAATACACACAATAGACATAAACCCTGTTCTTTTGTGTTAAGAGCTTATAGAAGAAAAACATGTATTCAATACTGCATTAAGGCTACACTTTGCAAAGTGCGGTATAGGTTTTAACGCCTCTTTCAGCACTGTAAGCTAGGCTTTGTGGTTTTATAGAAGTGGGGCCTTCAACTTTCAAATCCATCTCCGACACAGCACAGCCAAACAAGTGTAGAGTTTTGAATATGCGAGCGCCGTAAAACTTCTACTAAAAAGAGTTTTGAATAATATCCAAGAAGCAACCCAACTTCAGCAACAAGCCACTGAGGATTGGAACAAGAGTTATCCCCACTGTAACCCAACACGATACCAATCAATTTACGGTGCACTCGTACCGCATGTAATTTTCAAATGATAATTAAAACGCCACGATATAGTTCAGCTGCATTTTATTCCTTCTAATACAAGCTTAACGCTACCACAATATCTTCATCCAAGGAATACTGTCTGTCTTTTAAATGAAATTCCACATCATGCCTGCACGTTTCTTTGGTGTGCATATAAACCATAATTGACCTTTAGGTATGCTTTTTTACTGATCTATTCAAGCCTTGTTTAGAACACAAAGAACGCAAAAACAGCATCGTTTTCTCGTTTCAATACCCATGATAGTAATGATAATGTATCGTCTTCTATAATAAGTATTCAGTGTTTTCTACACCATGCTGGCATTGTCTTGTGTTTTGAGATATGGAGACAGTGTTTTAGAGAGATTCGTTAGAAAAGAAGATTTCGGCCAATTAGGGAGCAGGCTTTTTTTACCCTGTCCGCCAGGGATACCCCGAGCTGAGAAGGATACAAAGTCCCTGCTAAAAGACGGGGGAACTCGATAAAGATGCTCCCCATTCAGGAATCGAAGTCACGTCCTGACCAGTAGGCCAATGGCACAGACGATGGTGAGATATTTGTGTAAGGAACCTCTACATTCAAGAGCACATTCGTGTTATGACGTGGTGGAATCAGGCGCACGTCAATTTTTGAGCATATGGGGTTTTTGGTATCATCGTAAAGATGGTTCATTTGCCTTGCTTCTAGTGAAAACAAAATCCATTTATGTCAAATAGAAGTCAAGATAGATCTATTTGCGATTGGAGGAGGGGAGGGTTGCCTGGTTTCAGAGGTAACATTAATAAGAAAAAGGCTGCCAAAGTTAGGTAACTTCCATAGCTCAAGAATCCTTAGAAACTGCAAATTATATGTTTCGTGCCTTTAATCAACATTTTTCCTTAAAATGTACTCATAAAAGAGTTTTTTTCAAAAAGATATACAAGGTGTTGAGCGAAAAAAACAAAACTTCGAAAAATATTTCCAAACTGGCCGAAAGACGCCGATTTCTCCGATATCATTATAATTTTGACAAGCGCCTGATTTCACCACGATGCCTCACACCCAATAAGTGTATATTAAACAGGCTAACAATAAAGCTCCAAATGAAAAGTCTAGCCAGGTCAAAATGTCGTCTCTCTGTACCTAATATTACAGCCAGGTCACGACTCCAGACTGGCTGGCTGAGTCAATAACTCACCTCTAATATCACAACGTCATAATGACATAGAATGACCTTTGCAGTGCTGAGATCCAACAAATTTGTTGCTTATTCGCAAACAGAAAATTAATAAATTATTTTTTTTTAAATATAAATCAATAAATAAATAAATAAATAAATCAATCAATCAATCAATCAAACAATCAATCAATCAATCAATCAATCAATAAAATGATTAAACGATGTTGAAGAAGTCTAAAGTGACTCGTCTCTAAAGACTGAAGTGGGTTGTAAGTCAGACTAGAGAGGTTGGCTGATGGACATATCTGACAGACGTCCGTGGTGCTGTCAAAGCTGAACCCCGAGCAAGAATTGAACAGACATTCTTTGGTACACCTGTGTAATGTAACAACGTTTGTGTGTATCACGCAAGGTTCCAACGTGCCCTTCCATAGGGGGAAGAACGTGAGACCCGGGGTGTTCCCTGTGCAAGATATACCCAAGGTGGAGGCTGGCCAGACGTGAAAGGAAACTGTAAAGACGATCACAAAGAAAGAACGATGACTCCACACATCACTGGCCACGGTAATGTATTGCATTTTCGTAGCCTCGTAAAGTCTAGACTAGAGTAATGAAAATTTACAGACAGCAGCTGTATGTTTTATAGACCACTTCACAAATGTCTTATGAAATAAATCTCACAGACATTTTGTCTGTTATTGGAGATGTCGGTGACGATGGTCTTCTGATCTATTTGTTTTGGACACGTCTGGCGTTGCTGCACTTTCCAAAGAAGCCTTCTAACAAATAAAATGAAATTTGCTAAACCAAAATAAAAGTATGATGTTGTTATAAACTCGCTCGTTGCTAATCCACAATGTAAACAAATTCTAAGTCTAAATTCATGAGCTCATTTCCATAAGAATACACTCATCAAACTAGCTATACATTTCCAACTGAAAACTGTTACCAAGACAAATGTTTGAGTTAGTTCGCATTTACAGCCTCATCAGTGCTCCAAACCTCCATGGAGTTAATAACTCATCTCCAATATCACAACGTCATCCTTAAAACAAATAATACTTGAGGTGCTGAGGGCCAACTCGGTCAATGGTCGGTTAAAAGCAAAATCTCCGTCGATGTAGACCACAAAGGCAGTTGAAGTTACAAGAAAAATTAACTCGAATTCAACGTCCACTGCAAAGGGGAAAGTATTGTTAAACTCGATAACCGTTACATTTTGCCAGCCTTCAGTCGCGCGGTGGGCCGTGACAATGGCCAGCTGATGGCCACTGGCATTAATTTTTGGTGCCATCTTGAAATGCACCAAATTGTCAGTTGTCTTCAAAAATATACCAAACTTAGTATATGCTGTGGGTTTTCCACGAAAGTACAGAATTTGTCCAACACTCAATCCTCCCTCCACAAACACTTCCCCAATGGGATGATCAATGAAACGACGTCGAAGAAATCTAAAGTGACTCGTCTCTAAAGGCTGAAGTGGGTTGTAAGTCAGACTAGAGAGGTTGGCCGATGGGCAAATCTGACAGACGCTCGTGGTGCTGTCAAAGCTGAACCCAGAGCAAGAATTGAGCAGACATTCTTTGGTACACCTGTGTAATGTAACAACGTTTGTGTATATCACGCAAGGTTCCATCGTTCCCTTCCATAGGGGGAAGAATGTGAGACCCGTGGTGTTTCCAGTGCAAGATATACCCAAGGTGGAGGCTGACCAGACATGAAAGGAAACTGTAAAGACGATCACAAAGATAGAACGATGACTCCGCACGTTACTGGCCATGCTGAGGTATAACTAGTATCTACGCCCGCCAGGTATTATATAAAAAAAAAAAATACACCTTTTGACAAAATGTATACGAGAGTAGTAGTAGTATAAGGTTTTACGGCGCTCGCAACTGCTAAGGTCATATGAGCGCGCGAAACACAAGTTGTTCACCTCTGCGAAAGTTCACTTCACGACTGGTAACTAATTTACTTTAAAATGCTAAAAAGTTAAAATATTCAAATTCGGTGTAAATACATTTGTGATCTAAGACAATGTATACGAGAATAACTGCATGGACATTGTTCCTCTGTGAAATACAGCTCCAAGAAACCCAATCCAAATGATTTATTGTCTTTTCACACTTTCGAACGTTTCGTATTTTCCAGATAATCCGATATTCTTTGGAAACTGCAATCGTTTATATGTTGATAGGCGAAAAGGCAGATCGGGCTCACATAGACTCGAAATTGTTCGCCTTCTGCTCCAGTCATCACGTCCACATATAGATTTTGGATTGAAAGTGTCATGTACCTATTTGATCAAATCTAGATATGGTCTTTATCGCCATGTGGGAAATCTTTCCGACACGTTTATCATATTTGTGTTTCCTTTAACGGCCAATGTTCCAGGTTTCAAATATCATTCCTCGCGAATGAACGTCCCCAAGATCGGTGATACTTCCACTGTCCCGTTAACAGAACTGGTTCGTCGGAGACACAAGGAGTTCTGACAAGGAAACGATCGATATTGGTGGGGCGAAATGAAAACTCAGAACCTTAAGTGTGGTTACTTTGAAACACTTAAGGCGTTTTGTCTCGGTTAGTTCGGGTATAAGGCTACTCCCAACCAAGGAACCTTATTGCGTAACGTCGAACTGTAATTACACACATTTTGGAAATTTTCGAGGGATCTAATTAATTGCATGTTGGGCACGCCGTTAGTTCAATAATGTTTATACTGAACTAACGATGTGGATGCCCCTGGTTCGAATCCCCAAAGTTCTTGAACTTCGGTTATTTTAGGAAGTTTCAAGGCTCCATTCCTATTCGGCTCGCCCCTTTCAGATACAGACATAACATCCAGAGGCCCGGCATCCATGATAACCTTTTTGAAGTTATACCAAAGCTACACCTAAATCGTTAACAAAGCCATTGGGAATTCTGGTCATGGATATTTTCTGAGTATACACTTCATTACATGTTGATGCAATCACTTGAGTAGATCACTGAGTTTGCCGTGATTTTACCGGTCCTTTTTTTGTCCTTCTGGTTTTGTCCAACCCGGCACTCAGAGAGTTGATCACAACTCATCGGGAAACCAAAAAGTCCAAACCAATTTTAAATAGCCTGTGCATCACTGATCATGATATGCGTGTGAATATAAGATCCAAGTTGCAAGTCACTGGTAAATAAATGCTGTACATCACTGCCATCAGTTTATGGACATTTATGGAATACGCTGTGGATATATTATAAGAAAATGTTGCTAGTTTCACCTATCCTTCTGTAGATTCCTTTTTGTCTCTGCAGCCGCCTGCAACCAGTCTTCTATTACCCCCAATCTTACCCCAACCCACACACATTTAAAAAATGGTTTTCTTCCTCGAAGTCTCAACACCGCAGAGCTCAATAATTATACAAATTAAAGATTAATTTCAGTGTTCATTGTCCTTCACTGCTTGCCTCTTGGACTAGCAAAACCGTTGTTTAAGAGACATGCGTAGCCCGCCAGGCTGGTAGGTAGTCACGCAGGAAAGCAGGTAAGACAGCTAAGATAGGTAAGGCACGTACGACAGGTAAGCCAGGTAAGGTAAGAAAACAGGTAAGACAGGTAAGGCAAAAAAGGCAGGTAAAGTAGGAAAGCAGGTAAGGCAGGTAAGACCGGTAAGACAGGTAGGACAGGTAAGGCAAGTAAGACAGGTAAACAGGTAAGGCAGGTAGGACAGGTAAGGCAGGTAAGACAGGTAGGACAGGTAAGACAGGTA
Source organism: Aplysia californica (assembly GCF_000002075.1). Lineage (NCBI taxonomy): Eukaryota > Metazoa > Mollusca > Gastropoda > Aplysiida > Aplysiidae > Aplysia > Aplysia californica. The sequence continues at coordinate 84,745 of NW_004798326.1, forward strand.
GGACAGGTGAGGCAGGTAAGACAGGTAGGACAGGTAAGACAGGTAGGACAGGTAGGACAGGTAAGGCAGGTGAAACAGGCAAGGCAAATAAGGCAGGTAAAGTAGGAAAGCAGGTAAGGCAGGCAAGGCAAGCAAGTAATGCGGTAAGGAATGCAGACAGGAAGGCAGGACAGTAAATGTATGGACTGGCAAGTAAAAAGGTGGGCAGATGGGTTGGGTTGTCTTGGGGTTTTTTTTGGGAGTGTCTTACTGCGCTCGCAACTGTCTATCTATCTATCTATCTACCTATCTATCTATCTATCTATCTATCTATCTATCTATCTATCTATCTATCTATCTATCATACAAGGTTGGGATCAAAACAGTTAGGCCATAACGCTTACTTTCAGCACCTTTTGTACAAATGTTACACCAAAAGAATTTTATAATCTCAGCTATGAGCTGCTTACTTTATTTTTTTGGCATAGTTCCCGTTACAATCCCCATAGATCCGTTAACTTAGGACTAGTTGGCGCACTCCGTCCGGGGAGAAATTAGCAAAGTTTTTGTTGTCTACACCACAACAGAACTACGGCCTCTACATCAGGATCAATGTTATAGTGATTGCTTTCCAGAAACTCCTTTAGCTGCGGGATATTGAACAAGTCCGAAGTAGAGAGATTAATTTAGACTGTGCGAGGGACGCCGCAGGATGAAGAAATTCCCAGCTCTGTTGCACAGTAAAATTGTAGATGGGCTGATTCATCGATGTCATGCTCATAATTGTGCCGGAATTGCAACAGTGAACTGCTGCTTTTTCTTCCCTCGTCCTTACTATCGTCAATTTTCCTCTACTTCTTTTGCATGTTTGTCACTCTTTTATGACTCACTATTTCCGGGATGTGGTGTCAGTAGCCTAGTGGTTAGGTTACCGGACTCGTAATCGTGAGATTGCAGGTTCGGGGGTTCGAGCTTCAGCTCGGTCCGACGTTGTGTCCATGAGAAAGGCACTTTACACGAATTTCTCATTTGGCTCGGTCCTTTCGGAGATGGACGTTAAACTCGGAGACCCCGCCTCTTAAATAATTTAATAGTGTTGATAGGGGCGTTAAACCTGTACCATTTTTTTTCTATTCCGGGGTGCCTTGATAGTCGAAGCAGACTTTGTGCTGTTGAAGCTAGAGAGGTGAGCAGAGTAAGTCTGAGTCCTTGACTTTTCTGTTGACATCTACCCCTTGGCACTCATATGACCTTATGCAGTTGCTAGCGCCGTAAAACCTTTACTAAAACGAAGAAATTGTGAGGGGGTGCACATTGCATCCTGCAGTATTACATCTTTCCTGGAGCGAATGCGTTTCAGCCCATCATACAGATAATGTAAAGTTGAAACAGTTTTTTTTTTAGTTCACAGTCTTTCCGTGTTCCAGGAAAACTTTGGGAAGTATGCCTTCCCAGTCTGAGAAAATGATAAGCAGTACTTTTCTTGCTAAGACCGCTCTGTTTCCAACCAGAACGTCTTTGGTCGTTAAGTTTTGTTTCAGTAGGATTTTCGCCTTTGAAACATCTTGCCCATCGCCTATAAGTGCTAACATCAACGCAAACTTCACCATGGATAGACTTCATTCTTTCAGAAATGTTTGCTGTTCAACAGTTTTCGACAGTAAGAAATTCAATTTTTAGCAAGTTGCATGAAGCGAAGCTCTCAGGGGGCAGCCATTCTAGCTCTTACCCAGGTACCCAACCTCGTGTTGTAAGTGACATATTCGGCAACTTTCTGAGGTGGCATATAGATACTTAAAATGTTCTTACAGCAATTTTACATATCCTTAAGTAAACCGTTATGGCATAACAAGTATTATTTTTCAGCCCATCTTCGCATATATATCCATCTATCTATATAACTACAAATATATAGATTTCACACACCCACACACACACACAAACACACACACACACACACACACAAACACACACACACACACACACACACACACACACACACACACACACACACACA
>NW_004798326.1:88246-93368 GCF_000002075.1 Aplysia californica
GGGTAATACTAAAAATTTGTCAGTTGAATTTTGATATATGGAATAGATTTTTGTTGGTGGTGTCTGGAGTGTGGATTTTCACGGATTTTTCGCAAACTTGAATGCTACCTCAGAAAAAAAATCATTAAAAAATTTCTAATTCGTTTAAGAAAAAAGCAACAGACAGATTTTTAGATCTAATGTCTGTGAACACGCATGCAAAAAAAACAATTAATTTTCATGAGCAATAAGTGCGGTATTCATTACGTAAGACATGTCAACAAAATCCAATATGGCCGCCGTATCCATGGAAACGAAACTTTTTTCTCAATTTAATTGCGGATTTCAAGACTCTTTACTATGCTTGTTATACGTGTGAAAGTTGGTAAAATTCGGTCCAGTAATAAGCGAAATAGCCTTCTAGTGAAGCTCCCCCCCCCCCCTTAAAGAAAAAGAGAAAGTGCGTTCGTCGACATCGGTTAAGAAACATACAGGTATCACAACGCGTAGATTGTGGAAAAAGGTTGTTCGAGCATTGAACAGCGTTGTCGTGTACAACCTTTTATGGCCTAGGGGATTTATGAAATGCATATCGCTTCCTAAAAATGCGTTCATATTATACGTCACCACTGGTGCTTTTGTGGACATAATTTTGTTTCGTTGGAGCGGTAAGTTCATCCTTTGAAATAATCGCTACTTCTACGCCTTGAACGCACTTCTTAAACATCGTTGGCATTGGTGATTCTTTTAGTTTCGTTTGACCCATCGCATGAGCCAGTCATGGATGCTGTGAAGATTGTGGAAACAAGCAGGATTCTAGAACATGTTTCACCCCTTCCTCGACACAATTTAGATCCATTAGGAGGCAAACTGTTCTAGCTACGCTGGCTGCCAGGGCCAACCCAGGCTGAGTGGGATCCAATACAGTTGAATTTGCTCTAACGGCTACTTATATAAGACAATCATCGGTACAAAACACTCACTTTCCTTTTTAGTAAGAGTTTTGCTGCATTTGCAACACGATAAGGTCATATAAGTGCTGAAGATTGGACGTGTTACAAGAGAGTAACAAACACAAAAAGAAAGGAGGGGGGGGGGAGAGAGAGATAAGGACGATAGATGTTTGACAGAAAAGAAGAAGCAAAACCACATCAGAGCACCCGCCAACCACCCTCACTCACATTCCGCTTCCTCTTTTACTTTATAATGATGCAGTAGAAGACAGCTACCTGTCTCAAACAACTATTTTCTCCTCGACAATGGGTGGCCGTCTTAGACAAGTTCGACTGTATCTCAGCGGGAAGATGGACGTACTAAAAAAAAAAAAAAGACTTCTCCAGGCGGGCTCACGACTATTGCTTGCAGCACCAGAGAGTTTTGCCATTATACGGGGTGCCCACTACGACTGGATCGGGCCGATCGCCCGACTCGATCGCCTGAAGCTGAAAACAACCGATCCCATCCGTAGTGGGAACCCGTATTACGTTAGAGTCAAGTTCAGATGTTGACTGAAAACAGGTGTACTCTGTTGTGATGGTGAAAAGCAAAATAGGCAAAAGCGGAAGTACTATCCTGGGAACGTAGTCCAGGCTACTTTAAGTAAGAGTTCTTGGGTTCTTGCAACACGGGTTAGATAAATGCCGAATATATTAGAGGTATAACGACAGAATAGCAAGCACCAAGTAAAGAAAAAAAGGAGAGGTAAGGATGACAACTGTTTGATTGGACAGAAGGAGCAAACCACACCAGAGCACCCGCCAACCACCCACTCTCCTGGTTACGTTGACGTCAAAGACATTCAATATAGGAGTTGTTCTTGTTGCTTTGACTGTGCCATTTTTGAAAGTTGCCCAAACACATCACGCGTCGACGCAGTTAAGGCACAGAAAAGTATTGAAACGCTCTGGGGGTATTATCTGGGAAGACGATCTGATCTACAAGAGATAGGAGGACAGAAACCAACATGCCGATGAGAAATTCCATTAATTACTAAGGTTTTCTACTATTGAAACGCCCAAACAATAAAAATTGAAATAAACCGAGTGTGAATAACGTTTTAAAAGTTAATAAGACAGGATCAGAGAGGACTTTGAATCCTATTCTGAACACAAAAAAACAAAATGTTTGAAATACGAAGCCTAAAACAACAAGGGGCGAGACATGAAAAGACCAAAGCAGCATTGAACCTATGGGATAAAATGTGAGGCAGCGTGGTGGAATCAGGCTCTCGTCAAAATAATCAAAGTGAAGAAACTTGCATTGTTCTGCAGGTTTGTGAATTGTTATCAAATTTTTGTTTTTTTTTGGCTCAACACCTTTCATGCCCATTAAAAAACTCATTTCTGTGTGGATTTATCTCAAAAACGTTGATTAAAGGCACAAAAAAAGTAAATTTTCAGTTACCACGGACTCTTAAGCTGAGGAAATAACTAGTCTTTGGCGGCCATTTTGTCAATTATTTTACCTCTGAAAACAGGTGACCCCCACCTCCTTCTTTTGCTAATATCCCGACTTGTATTCAATATAAATGGATATTTTTGTCATCCAAATAAAGACAAGTCAACAAGCTATAAGATGATACCAATAACTCTACATGCCCAAAAATTGACGAGAGCCTGATTCCACCACGCTGCCTCACAAATGTTGGTGTGACAGAGAACGTACATCTAACCACCAGAAGACAACGAATCAAATGCTCGAGACACCTCACAAAATTATGCTTAGAACAAGTGAGCTTACTTTCCTTACAACCAAGAGGAAGAAGCATATGACGTAAAAGGACAAACTTATGTATAATGGTGACAGCAAAGATTCTCTACTACAAGAGAATCTTTAGTGACAGTACGTCAGTTTTATAAGAGTTTTACGGCGCTTGCAACAGCATAAGTGAGGCATCGTGGTGGAATCAGACTCTCGTCAATTTTGGGGCATGTAGAGTTATTGGTATCATCTAAAAACTTGTTTACTTGTCTTTTTTTGGATGAAAAAAAGTCCATTTATCTTGAATACAAGTCGTGATATTTGCTAAAGAAGGAGGTGGGGGTCACCTGTTTTCAGAGGTAAAATTTGTGAGAAAATGGCCGCCAAAGATTAGTTATTTCCTTAGCTCAAGAGTCCTTGGTAACTGAAAATTTACATTTTTTTAGCCTTTAATCAACGTTTTTCAGAAAATCCACTCAGAAATGAGTTTTTTTAATGGACATGAAAGGTGTTGGGCCAAAAATTATCATAAATTTGATAAAAATTCACAAACCTGAGGAAAAATGCGAGTTTCTTCACTTTGATTATTTTGACGAGAGCCTGATTCCACCACGCTGCCTCACATAAAGTCATAACAGCGCGCGGGATAATACGACAATTTTGATCAATAGAAACAAGGAAATAATAGCACTCACCTCCTCATACCAGCGGTACGACACTCCCTCACTCAACAGCCACGAACATCTCACGAATATCTCGCCATCTTCGGCTCTCATCACATCAAGAGTTGGTCTTGTTGGAGCTCCCAAAGACAAGTCGTTTTCAGCGGTTTCCTCTACTGTAGCGGGTGGATGTCGACGGTTTGAAAGATTAGGGTTAAGCTTGTTTTTTTTAAAAAGTGTGTTCGATGATTATTTCCGACCCCTTAGTATTTTCAGTTTGTGCTGTGGGAGGAAGGGGCCGGAGAGGGTACTGAACATTGCGAAACACTGGCTACCGTTTTAATCAGTTCAAAGAGAAGGTTGCTATTATCTTCACCATTCTCTCTTCTACGTTCTCCAACCATCCTTCCCAAGTAAAAAGAACAGTTGTTCCCGCATCTGATCCGGACATTGGGGATTGCCTTGTTAGTGAGACAACTTCCTGGGCCTTCGGCATATTGTGGAAGGGCGGCCAGTTCCTTTCAACGCCGCCTTTATTTCCTAAGCACCTTCAAATTATTCTTTTTTTAAATCGTTCGCATCCCTCTCTCTTTCCAATACACCCCCTCCCCCTAAATCTCTGTAAGAATGACCATAAGACATGGGATTGCATTCATTGAAAACAAATTGCTTCTACCGTTTCAAAAAGTTGTAAGAATCGTACATGACCTGCATTTTAACCTTCGATACTTCCTCTGAATTTTCTCGCTACCCACCCACCATCTTTGAAGATTAATGTACATATCTGTTGTAAAAATGTTTTGCCGCGTCATTTGCTACTATTTACATAAATAATATAAGATAACATAAGATAATACTTTATTATCCCAGAGGGAAATTTTTCTTGGCTGTACAGGACCGTAGAACACATGCAGGTATACATTTTAAAAAATTAAATGATATATTGCTCTCATTGAAATTCAATATGAAAAGAGAAGTAAAGCTGACAAAAAGTACATATCACATGAGATGCATCATTCAGCCACATTCAGGAATTTCATTATAACACCTTTGAAGTAACACAGATACATACTCTAAGAGAAACACACAGCTATGCTCATTTTGACAAAAGCCTTGTGCTAGATGGTAAAACACTTCTTTTATATCTTTCTTTCTTTGTTTTTGGAGGTACTTATCTGCAGCTGCGTGATCTTACTATTTCCGTGGAAAGGGGGTCTGATGAGTCGTTTATAATGCTTTTTTAAAATCATTTTTATACGTGTGGTGTTATACATTTCATCAATTCTAGTAAAATCATATCCAGAGATCTTGCTGGCTTTCTGAATGGTTCTGTCAAATTTTTCTTTATCTTTCACCTTATAATTCCCACCCCAGCAGCAAACACAAATTAATAGCACACTTTCAATCATAAAATGGTATAAAAGGGACATAATCTTATTATCAGCCGGGAACTTCTTAATTTCCTTTAAAAAAAACATTCTTTGATTTACTTTTTTATGCACAAGAACAGCAGATGACGGGATCCTTCAGCCCTGCCTGTCAGAGTCTACCTGGACTAAGGGGTACACAGCACCCCAGTCAACAGACGGAGATACTTGATAGACCAGACTTCTTCAAACAGACCTAGACCTCTCGTCTGCAGCGAGCGAACGGTGAACAGCCTCAGCACGCTGAGAACAGCCTCATCGTCCCGCTGAGAACAGCCTCATCGTCACGCTGAGAACAGCCTCATCGTCACGCTGTTGTCGACTGCCATTACTTTCAGTGGTTGTTTTTTCTTT
>NW_004798326.1:94354-97835 GCF_000002075.1 Aplysia californica
GTGGGCGATATAGAAATTATTATTATTATTATTATTATTATTATTATTATTATTATTATTATTATTATTATTATTATTATCTAACATGATGGTCTGTACTTACAAACACAAAGTCCTGAAGCTCTGTCCAGAACGCCCCCGTCTTTACAGTCGCGAACAGACTGAGAGCCGATCACGGTGGCTCGCAGTCTTGTCCCTCTGGTGGTTGGCGTTGTTGTTGGCGTGGTTGTTGTTGTTGTTGTTGTTGTTGTGGCTGTTGTTGTTGATGTTGCTGTTGTTGTTGTTGTTGTTGTTGTTGTTGTTGTTGTTGTCGGTGTGGTCGTGGTCGTGGTCGTTGTTATATCTGCGAAAGGGCGTAAAGGTTAAAAAAACAAACAAGCAAGTTCTGTGGATTCATTGTTTTGCTTAGACATTCACTTTCAAAGATCACTATTTCTGCGCAATTTTAAACATCAATGTAGCTGAAATTCTGGCCGGAAATCTGCAGAGGTAAAATGGTTGCTTAAACGGTACTGTAGCATGCATTACAATGTTTGCCCCTCCTCCTCCCCCCCCCCCTCTCTCTCTCTCTCTCTCTCTCTCTCTCTCTCTCTCTCTCTCTCACACACACACACACTTTTTCTCTTTTTCTTTCTAGTATTAAAAAAAAACACTGTAGTGAAATAGTCTATGTTATGAGAGTGGTGGTGCTCTTGGTTTTTTATGTTAGGTATAGGTTTTGATAAAACGGATAATTTAGAAATCTACAATACTCAAGGAATAACTCAGCTTGACAGATTATCGTTCTGGTGTTTTGTAACATGTCCAGTATCAAGTCTTGATTAGACCTGTCTTACGTTCCAGGATTTTGTTTTGTAAATAAGGATGAAACATAAAACATCTATTCTGGCTAAAATCTTATTTCTGTTAATACTAACCTTGACACTCTCGCTGATTGTTGTTATATACTTGGTCGCCTCTACACTGTGGCGTTGATACTGCATGGGACGATGATTTAATAGATTAATCAGTTAATTAAGTAATCAGTCAATTAACCACACTTTATTCATCCCCAAAGAGGAATTTGAGTTACAATGGCAAATATATACACATGAATGCATGTTCAAACACACAGATATACATGCACAATGGTAATATCATTGTTGCCAGAGGCAAAATTGGAAAAGATGATTTTAGAAGTCCAAGACGAGTTTTAATACGAACAAACATAATTTTATACACACTTCTATCCCCATGTTCATAACAGAAGATGACCACAGCCACCTGAGCAAGAAAACCCTCACCTTGTCCATGCTTGAAGAAAGATACCCCCGCGATAAGGATCTACACGGACGGACCTGCCACTGATGCCATAAAAAGAGGAGGAGCCGGAGTGTACGTACAGTTCCCAAATGGACGACAAGCAGAGGCAGTCCCAACAAGGCGGCATTGTACAAACTACAGGGCAGAGACGGATGCTCTAATACATGCAGCAAACATCATCAGGGATGTGTTTTGTAGACCCCCAAAGTCAAGGAGGCCAAGAAGTATTATTAACAGATGCCATGGCAGTACTGCAGGCAATCACTGCCGATAAACTTCAAAGGGTGCGAGCAGCATGCTGTAGTGGACCCCATCGCACTGTAGTGTCTCGGGAAATGAACAGGCGGACAAGATGACCAAACTAGGCGTGCAGAAAGAGCAACCAGACAACAGCATCAACTACAAAGAAATTTAATCTCTTATAAATACACTATTTAAAGTACCACAGACACCAGATAGCTACCTTGAACTGTCCCGTCAAGAACAATTAGTGATTATCTTCAGACTAAGAACACATTGCACAGGACTGAGACAATACATGTACAGATGTTTGAAACTAGTAAGTGCGATCACCAATATACCATTGTGGAGAGGCGGACCAAACTGTGGAACACATCCCTCGGCACTGCAAGACAAACAGGGTCCTGAGACAGGAAACGTTGCCTCAACAGTTGTAGGTGTTTTACGACCCAATCGACACAATTTAGATCATTAAGGAGGCTGATTTCCGATTTTGCCTGTCAGGTCTATTCCGGGCTAAGAGGGATTCAACCTCGAGTCCCGTGGTAGACCGTCAAATGGACCGGCACTACATTAATAACCATCATGATCTCATACCAGAGCCAGACCTGGGCATTACATAAAACCCATGAAACCGAAATCACTGCATGCGATATTAAACATCACAAGACGAGACAGGCAGAGAAATGAAGAAGTAAGAGCAGCTATTAACACTGAGTCCTGCCTGTACTTCATAGAAAAACATAGAATAAAATGGTTTGGCCACCTGTTACGAATGCCACCTAGCCAAACAGCCTCGAGAGCCTATAGGCTAACACCAAGCACTGAGGCTATAACGGAAGAGGAAGACAAGGCAAAAGGTGGATTGAGGGTGTCAAGAAACTCTGGGAATTTATAATATCCCAATTGAAAGAGCTGCAGAGCTAGCCTCGACGCTTAGTGGAAACAGAGAATGAAAATGTAAGCAAAGTAAGTACAATCTCATAACGGTCGCTTTTAAGGACAAGCGAGCTAACCCAGATTTCGGGGGTTTCCAGAAATCTTGACCTACACCATAGGTGGGCATTGTCCTACCTAGAGGAGAAGTTTGGTTTTATTGGTGTGTATATTTGTTTGGTTTTAGATAAAACTTTCCTAGTCTTTTACAAAGACTGAATAAGGATCCAAAAAACAGTAACTTCAATTTTCTAAAAACAGCGTTTTTCGGGATAGCCCCCATGAGTATACATACCAACGGCGCAGTAGGCGATGTTACAGGCGAGCGTTGAGCCGAGCTTGTACACAAAAAAACCTCCACAGTTCCTCACAGTCACCTCGTAAGGGTAAAAGCAGCACTGAGGCTCTTGGCCCGCAGTACCCCAGCTTGAGCATGCGCGGGTCGTGACTTGCTTGTCAACTTCTGGTAAAGGCTCCGTCAGATCCAGCCAGACTGGTGCTTGGGTGCTGCAGTAGTTTGGCTGGGACGAAAGGGATAAAAGAGTCGGTGGTTGGTGGGTGTTGTTTAAAATGCTCCTTCTTATCTATCAAACAACTGTCGTCAGTATCTCTCCCCCTTCTTTTCTTTGAGATTGCACCCTCATAACACCTCTAATCTTCAACATTTTAACGATAAAATTGTGTTGCAAGTGCCGTAAAACCTTTACGTGGACTAAAAACTAAAGAAGATGGAGGAGAAAGATGCGGCAAGCTCAGTGTGTCTAAGGCATGAGTGATCGTAAGTTGTTGAGTTCCATTTCAGGCCTAAAGAGAGGACTGCCTGAATGTATTACGTTTGGGGAAAGAGAAGGAGGCTACTACCTACCCACTCCATCTTCTTGCATGCTCTTTCTCACTCACTCACTCACTCACTCACTCACTCACTCACTCACTCACTCACTCACTCTCTCTCTCTCTCTCTCTCTCTCTCTCTCTCTCTCTCTCTTTCTCTCTCTCTCTCTCC
>NW_004798326.1:99760-106002 GCF_000002075.1 Aplysia californica
CCCCAAAAAAAATATTTAAAAAATGATAAAAGACACAACTACAGTGACTTTTAGAAACAAATTTCACTCTCGGCTGTTTCAGGTTCGCTTGGGCATGCAGTGGCGTCCAAAAGAAACTTGCAAATGTATTCACCCAGTCATTGCTTTAAAGCGTTGGACTACTAACTCGTGCAGCTTACCAATTTAAAGCTGAATAAATTCTGCATCACTTGGCAGATTATCTTTTTTTTTTCATCTACGAAAGAGGTGCCCCACTTATAGTTATAGTCACTCAAAATTGATCTTTAAAAAATCACGCTTGGAAAATTTGTGTGAAATCAAAGAAATGTGAAAGAGTCTTTGTGCGCGTTTTGATGTGCGTTGATATTGGTGGGATGGACACGTATTGCATTTCAAATGAATAGATTTTCAAGTTTCATCTGGATGCCTCGGTATAACAGTTTTGTTCTGCGCCACTGTAATTAAGTTCCTGCATGTGGTTGTATGATGTATCTGATGTGAATGTACTTTGTGTCATCCTTACTTCTCTTTTTGTATTGAATCTTAATGAGAGTAATATATAAAATAAATCTTTTTATGTATACCTGCATGTGTTTTTACCGTCCTGTACAGCCAAGAAAAATTTCCTTCTGGGATAATAAAGTATCATCTTATCTTATCTTATCTAATCTTATAAAAGCTTCGATTGAACGAGATGACAAAAGACACACGAGATGACAAAAGACACCTGTTTAGTAAAATGAACTCTTTGTGTCCTGAAGGTTGTTTTCTTCCTTTCCCCTCAGCCTATGCATGTGTGTCTCGACGCGGTGGATTCAGGCGCTCGTTAATTTTTGGGCATGTAGAATTATTGGCATCACTGTAAATCTTATTTACTTGCCTTGCTTTCAATGAAAGAATGACCCATTTATTTTGAGTACATGTCGAGATATTTGCGAGTCAATGAGGTGGGGGTCGCCTGGTTCCAGAGATAAAATTTGTGAGAAAATTGCCGCCAAAGTTCGGTTTTTTTACACTTTACAAAGCCTCAGAGTCCGTGGAAACTGACAATTTACACGTGTTTAATCAACGTTTTCCAATATATGTCACACTTAAATGGATTCTTGAATGGACACAAAAGGTAATGAGCTAAAAAAAAAAAATTCCATAAAAAGTGCCAAACCAGCAGAAAAGCGTCAGTTTTTTATTATTTTTTATTTTACTTTCATTATTTTGATGAACGCCTGATTTCACCAAGCTGCCTCATATATATATTTACTAGCTGGGCCCCCTTTCGATGAAGGATAATCGGTGCATAAACATCAATTGGAAGTCATTGGCCTACTAAATTTACACTCTACTGGAATGGAGCAATAAATCTTGAGAGAAAAGTGACATATGTGTTTCTAAGTTGTCAAATATATAATAGATGCATAGACTAATTCTCTATTCGGCTTTCGTGGTTGTACACTCAAGAATTTCAAAGGTGTGGAATAGGTGCGCACGGCTAGTGAACGGAAACCTCACTCGTTTACAACGGACGGCGTTTTAGAAGACGGACTTTCCAAGAATAGATCTAAACGAAACTAATGAAAATCTGAAAATTAAACTACAGTGACTTCAGGCTCCTCAATAAAACTGTGTACCCTTTAAATGATTCTGAACCACCTTTAATTATGTCAAATCCGAAAGTTAAGTGGTTCGGAAGTTTTACGCGGCCAAAGTGACGGACTTTCACAAGTACAATATATAGAGATGGAGATTATCTTCCAGATTTTCAGCACAACAAACGTCCCTATCATTTCACTCCTTCACTACTCTGCTTGAATGAAATAAGCGTTAAACTAGGTAGAAATGAATGGTCCAAGCAGTAAACATACAGTTTGATAAGAAATAATTGTAACTGGTGTATGAAATATTTTCAGCAGTTTGGTAGATTTTTGCTATGACTTTAACAACCGAATGATGCAGTGAGCCAGCAGAACTGTTGTGCCGTATATTTCGATTCATAGAAATCCGAATCTCTGCGACGTATGTTTTGAATTTATTCCGCTGGAAGTCTTTCGGGGAACTTGTCGACGTTACGCGTGTTCAGAGAAAATTGGGCTTTTATGTATATTTTCAAAAACGTCATCTGACTTAGTGAGGGATATATGAAGCGTGCTGACAAAAAGGGTTACTTCTGGGATTTGAGCCCTATGGCAATCAATACATTACACTTAAAGCTGAAGTTTTTATAGTTTATAAGTATGAAATAATAAAAGGCATGTTATACTCAAAGACTATGGCATCAATAGAAAATGTATAAATTTGATCCTAGTGTTGATTTTTGGACAATAACTCCACTTGTGGATTGCAAGAAGCAACTCATTTTGTAAGAACGCCTCACATATGTTTTAATTTGGAAGCGGGACGTTACGTTATGCAGGAGGGTAACCTTGCAATCTCTCCAAACAACTAACAACCTTGACCATCAATGATTTATTTATAGAGGCACCAGCCATCCATGTCCAGGTGCTGTTTTAGCCAACTAACAACTGAAGTTCAAAGACGCTTTATTTTGGATTCGGACTTGGTGTCATCCACACCATAGCCCAGCATGATGACCAAGGCGATAACAGTGCACCCATTGTCTGATTGATCTAACGTGTGAAAATCGATATAGACCAAACATAGAACTCTAAGCTTTTTGTATCCTATTGTTCTTGACTGTTCTGAGACTGAAAGACACGCTTCGTAAACCAAAGGTAAGCGGGAGATCTTTTTCTTCCTTCAGATTACAGGATCCTTCACAACTCCATGAACGGGCCAGCATTTCAAAACAGTGAATGTAATGACTTTTCGAAAGCTAGAAAAGGTAGTGAGAAGGCTTGAATGGGCGTTTGATGGAGGGGGAAGGGCCCCCCATTTTCTCTAATTCTGTGTCTTCTTTCTTTTCCCAACTACTCAAAGCAGACATTAAAAAAAAATATTGTTATCATTTTACTGTATTCTACATTAAATTTCCCTTACATAGATACATAATAAGCCTGGGTATAGTACAAGACTTACTCACACCAGGGCAAAGATCTGAAGAGGTTGTGAATCAACACAATTTTCTCAAAAAGTGGTGAACTCGAGAGAGTTAAACGACTGTTATTGTCTTGTTGTACTCTTGTTTGCTGGCTGTGACATAATGAACCCAGGGATTCCCAGACTAATAACGCCCCTTCCCTCCTCCACATTTCCTCATCCTATGCCCCCACCCCTGTTTCCGTTATATCAGTTGAATGGAAACGTACAGTATCGAGAAAATTGATCATTGATTTCTCCCACACATAAGGGTAAAACAAAATCAATAAAACCATTGTTACCAGTTAAGACATCAAAATGCACTCTTTGAAGAATAACGTTAAGTCTGATATTTATTAAAATATTTGTATTCATTTTTAGACGCTTTGTAGAAGCAGCTGATTGACACAGATAGTCAGTACACACAATGTTGAGGTTTGAATTTCTTATTCCTCAAATTAATCTTTGTCTTTCTCCAAGGAAATAATAATATCTCTGGTGTGAGTCCGATATTCGTGCTTGGTGTCAGATGCCCAGCCTTTTGGAAAATTAACATGGCACGAGTTAGTGCTTTTTAAAACTAATTTATTGCCATTTCTGACTACTGGGAGCTTCTATCACAGCAGTGAAAGGTTGTTAACCCCTATCCATACGTCGTGTTTTACTATCGTATCCATGCGACGTGGGGAACTCTGTGCCCCCACTTTCCAAAGAGGAAATTTGCTCGTTAATCCGATCTGTACGCTTTGCATAACAGTCTGTCAAACTATTTTTTGAGAAATACTGAAAGTTTCAAAGAGATCTTCGCACTAGAAGTATTCTAAAATGTGAGGAATACAATCATGGGGGTACAAAATGACCCCAGGGCGTACGGAGAGGGTTACAAAATATTCCATTCGATCGCAAAGTCATTACGATTAAGAGCCCTTGATCCGTAGATTAGAATTCCAGTTTCCTTTTGTACTAACTCCCGTTTTTGGGGGACTAATTCATTGCTTTCAAAATGGTTTACATCTAATGGAGTTTGTACAATGTAGCACTCAACTCTACATTTTAAAACAAAAACGTGTAAATATTCACTATGCAATGCAGCTCTATTTCATTAGCAATTTTGATTTTCTAACCATGATCTTTTTCGTGTCTTATCTCTTGAGTTCCAGCTGCTCTGAGTGCCATATTTTTTTTCTAAAATTATGTAGCCTGTATTATCCATCTATGCCATTGAAGGATTTCACAATTTTTTGTCTGAAATGAATAGCTGTCTCTTCAACTGATACTTTTTGGGTGTGGAATGGTTCCTAAAGCATATGAAATTGCTAAAAACAATATTTGATTGTATGCCATTCAGTTTTTAAAAAATGAAATAAATAGCATTACAATGTGTAGTTCATAATAATGATTGAGAAAACTCGATCAAACACTTACCAGTCTGAGAAGAAACAGTAGCAATTATGCCGCACAACACAGAGCTAAGAAAGCCTAGAAATTTCAAGTCACACATGATGGTCATTCAGTTTTGAAACGAATGCTTTAACGATTTGAAAAAGCAAAAGAGTGCACTGCAGAGATGATATTCTAAGAAGCAGTCCACCGATTCCAGGTCAGTGTAGTACTTGGCATCAACGATCCATTCAGAGCGGTTGGGCTCAATGTCACAAGAAGGCGTGTCGTGTTGACTAAATCAGCAACTAGAAATCCATGGTTAGTGAGAGAAAAAAACTCCCATTTCCTGCTTTTCAAATCCTTGCGACGAGCTTTTACACGTAGGTGTGCAAGAAATCTCGGTTAGCAAATGGAAGAATTATGACACAGTTTTGGGTCTCGGGGTTTGAGTGCCCAAACGAGCTATCTCTGGTGAAGATTTGAGCAGAGATGGTTCAAGAGTGCTGGAAACTTCTGCGGGAACAAATAGATCCGACTAGGGGCGTAGACCAAAATCTACTCAAATCCAAAATCTATTCATTCATGTATTCGTTTATTTCAGATAAAATATCCCAATTTTCTTTTATTCTAATGTACTTCATCTGTTTAATTAAATATGTTTCATGTATCAGAGCATTATTAGTTTATCTTCATTTAATTTTTTTTTTTTTTTTTTTATAATTTCCTTCCGTTTTTGACTACTGCCAGCTGGGCCGTGGTGTCAGGGTTTAGTCTGGGACAAAGAAAGATGCTAGAAACCTTGGAAAGAAACGGAAGAATAGATATTTAAAAAAACATAAGTAGCAATTAATCTTTTTCCCTTTGTCTATTTGATCTATTATTTCACTTGTTTTATTTTGTCCATCCATACCATTTTATCAGATACCGCGGACCATTTTATCAGATACTGCGGACCATTTTATCAGATACCGCGGACCATTTTATCAGATACTGCGGACCATTTTATCAGATACCGCGGACCATTTTATCAGCTACTGCTGTATCTACCTACCAGAAAGAAAAACAAAACATGGAAAGAACGGCAGTCGTCCACATAAACTCGTGAAATTTGGCCTCAATATTTTCCTTTTGACGGATGCCACTTTTCGCCTGAGGGCTTCAACTGGAAGAGGAGACAACACCAGAACGGCCAACACACGCACTTGAAATGAAAGTCTGTCTAGTAAAGAAAAAGTTCACCAACTGAACTAGCTTCAAACAAACATTGATACTCAGGACACAAAAACATCGCCTTCCAACCATTTGAAGAGATCTGAATCCATAGCATGATGTCCCAACTTTGAAGCCTCGAATTACGATTCAAAATTTTCACGAGAAGCATATACCTGACTGTGCACTTTTTGTTTTATCTTCCTGTGTCTGAGTTTTCGCACGTGCGTGTTTGAATGTGCTCTTTAAAAAATTGTAATTATGGGTAGGTAAAACATGGAAGAGAAGAAGAGGAAGGCCGAGATCCACCTGGGAACTAGATCTGGAGGCAGATCTCACGCATGTATATTATGACGCACAGCTGGGTGGAGGTGGAGAAGATCACCAAAAACAGAGACAGGTGGAGAGCTCTTATTGGCGGCCTATACCCAATACCAGGGGGAAGAGGAGAATGATGATGACGAAAACATGCACACCCATTACAATCATTCGGCACGAGTATTCAGAGGTAATGAACGATAAATTACCGGCGTCTGTGGTGAAGCAGTTAGGCGCCCCGTCGTCGCACACAGAAGACTTGAGTTCGATTCCTGTGTGTCTGGGTTTTTTGTGTGTGGGGG
>NW_004798326.1:108023-126457 GCF_000002075.1 Aplysia californica
GGGGGGGGTTGGGGCAGTATATCGTTTACCCCACAGAATACAGCAGGGGGCAGAGATTCCAAATTTTTGGCAACTTTTTCTGTAAGACAATCAAAGCTCGAAGGAAATGACCTAATTCTGTAATTCATAAGTTCTGCTTACGAAAATCGACATCACGCGCGGGTTTTTAACCCTATCCATTCGTCGTGTTTTAAAATTACTATCGTATCCGTACGACGTTGGGAGCTCTGTGCCACCACTTTCCAAAGAGGAAATTTACTCGTTAATCCGATCCGTACGCTTTGCATAGCAGTCTGTTAAAATGATTTTTTGAGAAAATACTGAAAGTTTCAAAGAGATCTTCGCCCTAGAAGTATTCTAAAATGTGAAGAATACAATCCCGGGGGTACAAAATGACCCCAAGGTGTACGGATAGGGTTAAGAAGCCACAGAGACAGAATTATTAAACGAATTCTAAAGCAGTTAATAAGGTCTCATTCGCTGCCAATAACAGTAACAGTTCACAGACGGCATGTGTGTTGATTCGAATGTTTCCTCTTACAGAAAGGGCAAGGCGGGTTGTTAACCCCCTTTAAGCACCGAACCGTTCTAAGAGGGGAACGGGGCCTCGGGTTTGACGTTAAAAAAAAAAAGCGTTGTCGGAAAGAGCCGCAAAATCCCCATTAAAAACCCGAACTCAAGAACACCCTGTTAAAGATACGATCCCGGACCCAGGATCATCCGCGCTGTAGTCCATTATGAGACATGTGTCAAGAACAGGAACTCTTGAAATCTTACGGTGAACACATTTGACGGATCATCTCCCCTGGAGAGATAACCTCATCGGTCAGAAGTAATAGAAAGGCTGCAGAAAGAGTCAGAGGCCCGGTGGAAAAGGGGTGGGGGTGGGGTGGGGGTGGAGACGAAAGCAGACGACAGCACATGGTTTGAGAGCTGGGGAGGAGGTGAAAAGAACATTTTTAGAGAGGACCTATTGAATGAGAGGCGAACACCATACCTCTGGACCACGAGAGTCAGCGTACTCACTTCTGTTCCCCCAAATTGATTCACTAATATTTTTCCAGCATTCAAGGTCGCTATTAAGCACAAGGGGGCTATCCCGAAAAAATGCTGTTTTGAGAAAATCGAAGTTAAAGTTTTTGGACCCTTGTTTAGTTTCTTTAAACGACAAGGTTAGGCTCTCGGACTCGCAACCGTAAGGTCGTGGGTTCGAATCCCGTCAAGGGCCCGACGTTGTGTCCTTGGGAAAGGCACTTTACACGAGTTTTCCTCACTTCATCCAGGTGGGAATGGGTACCCGGCTATAGACAGCGAAAGATCTTGTCAGTTTGTTAGTGTTTGAGCGCTTAATCAGCTGCTTGCACTGTATGCTTCCCGGGAAGCTGAGAATGTTTCGGAGTGTTCTATGGTCTGCTGGGGTAATAATATAGTGTAAAGCGCATAGAGTTTTCTCAATAATCAAACAGATATATACACACCAGTGAAACCAAACTTCTCCTATAGGAAGGGCAAAGCCCACTTTTGGTGTAGGTCAAGATTTCTGGAAAACCCCGGAATCTGGGTTAGCCCGCTTGTTTCATTAAAAGCGACCACTTTTGAAGAAGAATAATTTCAAATTTGTACTGTTTTGTATTTTAATAACGAGAAATATTAGAAAATATAATTATGGTTTTATCTAAATGTCTCTCGACTGAATGAACGTTTTGTCTTACAAAATAAATGGAAATAGTCAGGACTAAAAAGGTTTAAAGCATATTTGAGGCATGTCATCATGGCTATCCAAGTATGGTCTTCCTGAGAATGGAAATACCTTGCCGGAGATATGTGTTACATTTTAGTTTTAGTAGAGGTTTTACGGCGCTCGCAGCTGCATAAGGTCATATGAGCGCCAAGGGGTGGATGTCAACAGAGAAGTCCAAACTGGGAATCAGGCTTACTCTGCTCACCTCTCTAGCCTCAACAGCACAAAGTCTGCTTCGACCAAAGATTCTGGAATCTATGCTTCAACTATCAAGGAACCCCGGAAATAACAGTTCGCAAGAGAGTGACGAACATAGCATATAAAAGAAGAAGAGGAAAATGACGATAGTAAGGATGGGGAAAGAAAAAGCAGGAGATATGTGTTCCATCCAGACTGAGCTTTAAGTTAGTTTTAGATGGAGTGCATTGGAAAGGGGGGGGGGAGCAAGTTTACTTTTTTTTAGTAGTAGAGGTTTTACGGCGCTTGCAACTGCATAAGGTCATATGAGCGCCAAAAGATTAGAGGTGTTACAAGAGAGTAACAAACATAGAAAGAAGAAGGGGAGATAAGGATGATAGATGTTTGATAGGAAAGAAGAAGCAAACCACACCAGAGCACCCGCCAACCGCCCACAAGTTTACTTTTAATGCATTGCTTTCATGCCGGAACTTCACCTCAACAATAGTACACATCACAAGCCTAATTATTATTACATGTAGGCTTATTAGGATTTTTGTCTTGGACTAAAGAGAATCACATCGACACAATGGTGGTTCTTTAGTTCTAGTGGAAAACAAAGACAGACTGAAACAACAGAAAGACAGTTACAAACAGTAGGGCCTACTAGTTGCGCCCTCCAACCACCCACAAATACACATAGCTGTCCTCGTGGTTTTATGCACCCTGCATAATTAAATTTAGCAAATTTGATCGTTTTTTGCATAGTTTCTGATTATTTTCCTTTTTCATTCTTTGTTAAAATTAACAGAATCGCACAATTTCACTTTTTTGGGCTCAGTTTGCATAATTTCAGAATTTTTCTTGCATAAAACGACGGGGATAGACATAGGCCCTATCGATGGTCGTGGTCTTAGGCTCTCAACCATTACAGCCATCATCATCATCATCATCATCGCCTTTCTCATCTTGGATCAGGGAGTAGGCCACGAACAAACACTTTCCACCTTTCCCTATCCTGGGCTAGCCTTTTGTTATTCCATGTCTTCCCACTTTTTGGTACATCAATTTCTGTGACCCTTCTCCAGGTTCCATGTGGTCTTCCCCTTGACCCTTTACCCTGTGGATTCCAATCCAACAGTTTCCCTGTTATAGTCAAATACAGCTTCCCGAGAGTATGGGCACAGATAATGGAATAAAGTAACAATCAATGTGTGTAATAATCGTACTGAATAGAGGGACATAAATCTTCTAAGTAGTAACCTATTAATTATCATGATTGTGTCCCCTTTGGCCACTGGCACAGAATTCTACGGTGTACCTTGATGGCTGCCTCCATGAATTCAATGAGCTGTGTGCTTGTAATAGACAATCAAGTCAATCTATTACAGATAACATGAACACAAAAAACTTGAAACCATGGATAGCTCCTACAACTTGCCATTCTCAAACTGATATCTCTTTAATATTTCACTACATCGGTTGACCGGAATAATGGATGTGACACACACATCTGTCGATCCTTGGCATGTTTGATCATCTGTGCTTGACTGTACCTGGTTTCTTAACCCTATCCGTACGCCCTGGGGTCATTTTGTACCCCCGGGTTGTATTCTACACATTTTAGAATACTTCTTTTTCGAAGATCTCTTTGAAACTTTCTTAAAAAAAATAATTTTTACAGACTGCTATGCAAAGGGTAAAGATCGGATTAACGAGTAAATTTCCAGTTTGGAAACTGGTGGCACAGAGTTCCCCACGTTGTATGGATACGATAGTAAAACACGACGTACGGATAGGGTTAAGTGGTGGCACAGAGTTCCCTACGTCGTATGGATACGATAGTAAAACACGACGTACGGATAGGGTTAAGTGGTGGCACAGAGTTTCCCACGTCGTATGGATACGATAGTAAAACACGACGTACGGATAGGGTTAAGATATTTGGACAAGTTTAAAAAATGTAACCGATTTATATGATGAGAAAAGACGAGACACAATAGTCACAATAGTCAGCCAACATGCCAACCATATCTTTCAGCACTACCCGCGCTACGCCTCCCTTCGTAAACAGACGTGGCAGAATATGACTCTCCTTAAGAGAAAGCTCTATGGCAGTCTCTTAGATTTGAAGTGGACTGCACAGTTTGTGCGCGACATCGGACTGATTGTTTAGTTTAGTTTTAGTAAGAGTTTTACGGCACTTGCAACACAATAAGGTCATATAAGTGCCGAAGATTAGAGGTGTTACAAGAGAGTAACATACACAAAAAAGAAAGAAGAAAGATAAGGACGATAGATGTTTGATAGGAAAGATGGAGCAAACCACACCAGAGCACCCACCAACCACCCACAGACTGATTGTCTAGCCACTGTCATCAAGAACGAGGAAGAAGAAGTCAGCCAACATTACTTTTATACCATTAACAGCGCGTGATGAATCCTGATTTTTATTGACAACTCACAGCCCACCCCGGCAATGGTTTCACAACAAAAAAAGATGACCCATTTCTTCCACTCTCTCACACCACTGATATTTATTCCAATAACAAAACAAAACAGTGTCTAAGAAAATTACTGAGGATCAGATGGACAGACAGGGTCGCCAATGTTGAAGTGTTAAGGAAAACAAGACAGATCCCAGTCAGAGATGAGGTAGGAAGAAGGCGGTGGCGATGGATTGGACATACTCTCTGGAAGTCAGGCAGCTGCATAACAAAGAAAGTTTTGGATTGGAACCCACAGGGCAAGAGATCAAGGGGAAGACCTCGTGGAACTTGGAGAAGAATCACAGAGAGCGATGTACTGAAAAGTGGGAAGACATGGAATAACATCAAGAGGCTAGCCCAGGGTAGAGAAAAGTGGGGGGTGTTTGTCCGTGGCCTATACCCTGGTGCAGGGTGAGAAAGGCAATGATGATGATGATTTCTTCCTCTCACACCACTGATAGCATCACGTTGCGCTGACAGAAAGTAAGATTCAACTTGCTCTAGATGGTCGGGCAAATGTTGCATTAACATCTGTCCTTGAGTAAATGAGGAACAAATAGTCCCAATGTCCCAATGATATACTAATGAAGCAATGAAAAAGAAGTCTTAAGACAGATATAACAAAACAAAACAACAGAAAACAAAACCCAGGAGTTTTGTGATACATGGAGGATCTTTATTGCAGCAGGGTTGCCATGGTGCTGGTCATGCTGGAGCTGATATGACGGGGAGAGGAAAGTGAACTTCACAACTGATCTTGACTTTACATGTCATGTCAATGTCTTCAAAATAAAACAATTGGGATAAAATTGGGTAGCAAATGTTTTTAAAATGCAGGTCTAAAATAAGGGAACAAGAAACAGAAACACTTCATTGTAACCAATATCATAAATTATCATACAATACGCAAAGCTAGATTGGACACTTGAGAGTAAAAATCATACAATAATGAACAGAAATCAAATAATATTTGATAGTATCATGTACCACCCATAATATTTGACAGTATCATGTACCACTCATAATATTTGACAGTATCATGTACCACCCATAATATTTGATGGTATCATGTACCACCCATAATATTTGATGGTATCATGTACCACCCATAATATTAGATGGTATCATGTACCACCCATAATATTTGATGGTATCATGTACCACCCATAATATTTGATGGTATCATGTACCACCCATAATATTTGACAGTATCATGTACCACCCATAATATTTGACAGTATCATGTACCACCCATAATATTTGACAGTTTCATGTACCACCCATAATATTTGATGGTATCATGTACCACCCATAATATTTGATGGTATCATGTACCACCCATAATATTTGATGGTATCATGTACCACCCATAATATTTGATGGTATCATGTACCACCCATAATATTTGATGGTATCATGTACCACCCATAATATTTGACAGTATCATGTACCACCCATAATATTTGATGGTATCATGTACCACCCATAATATTTGACAGTATCATGTACCACCCATAATATTTGATGGTATCATGTACCACCCATAATATTTGATGGTATCATGTACCACCCATAATATTTGACAGTATCATGTACCACCCATAATATTTGACAGTATCATGTACCACCCCTGAATAAGAGGAAACAAAAGAATTTCTCAAAAACCCAGAACAACAAACAATGACACAACCCACAAGGACACAAAAACCCACCATTTTACACGAAGGCCAATTCAGTAATAAAGAGTCAGTAAGAGTTGTAAAAAGTACTTCATCAAAATCCACACACAAAATGGTATTTCAATATCATTATCATCATCATCATACACACAGGATCACTTTGTACAAAAAGGCAACTGCATCATCAAGAAACTCCAACGTTGTGTCATGTTGAGACTCATCCAAAACACTTACAATACAATCAGTTCCTTTAAAACAACCAAACAACCTTTATTTAGATGGATACAACATTTAGCATGAGTACATTACATTGGCATTATAAATCATCACTGTTGGTGATGACCAGGAAAAGAGAAAGATAATGCAGCATTGCTTCCTTGTGGTAAAGCACACAAATTGAACACCACAAAATGTACATAAGTGTAAGATAAGAAAATGACTGTTAGTCAACGGTTGTCAGGCTCATCCATTTCATTATGGTGGAGAAAGCTCAAGACTGAATCACTGATCACAGTTGTAGTTTAGTTTTAGTAGAGGTTTTACGGCACTCGCAACTGATCGCAGTTGTATGGAGCAAGAAAGAAAGAAAGATGGATTATTCATGACGGTAAAAAACTGGGATGGAAATAGCATCACGCTGCGCTGACAGAAAGTAAGATTCAACTTGCTCTAGATGGTCGGGCAAATGTTGCATTAACATCTGTCCTTGAGTAAATGAGGAACAAATAGTCCCAATGTCCCAATGATATACTAATGAAGCTAAGAAAAAGAAGTCTTAAGACAGATATGACAGGATCTGACAACAGTGTAAGTTGCTCAAGGAGCAAAGAACACCCGTCGTCATACTCTTGACCTTACCGCAAAATGCAAAAACTCCATACTTACCCTGATAAGTTTCAGGGAGTCTACATAAGTGATGAAACAATAACAATAATATATTATTTAAGAGATCATTATGTCAATTATTTTAAAAGTTAAAAACGCTTCATAACGGGTGAACTCTCAGGATACAAACAAATATCGCTTCCCTCTTTCAACCTTGACAACATGTCAAGGGGGCTACATGGTTTTTTAATGATAATGATATTGACAGATTCCATTAACATTACATGACACGTCCAAAAAGAGAGGTATACATATTCCTTGTATGAGAGAAGCAATAAATAGGGAGGGAGGGAGAGGGGGGAAGAGAGAGAGGCAAAGAGAGAGAGAGAGAGAGGCAGAGAGAGAGAGAGAGAGAGAGAGTATTCTTCACAATGTACAAACACACCATAGAAAATATCAGAGGCCAGACTTGAGGGCCCCACCCCGGCCCGAGAAGTCCCAGAGTCCTGTCATCAGCCGCCTCAGTAAGACCACAGAACAAGGCACAGAGCATCACATCCACTGTCAACATCCATCACACACAGCTCTCACACTTGGCCTTATAACAAGACAGCCAGTTGTCCTAAACCCCAGTCTAGATGAAATCCTGAAAAGCGACTAAATAGGCTAAAAAAGAAATAGCAAGCTGTTTTGTAGAAGCAATTTTTTATCCAGAGGACACTATTTTTCTTGTGAAAGTAAGATTACAGTCGATTTTTTAAAACTTTGCCCAATTGAAGAACATGTCTAAAAGGTATCTTGATTAGATACCAGAACAGCTTGTAAAAATAATTATCTTTTTCTCTCAGTGATTTCATTGAAATCCTCTTGACTGTTGAGACTCAGAGTAAGCATCAAATGGACACATACAGAAACAGCAGAAACTACGACCTTGAAAACATTGTGAAACAATTTAGAAAAATAAGACCATGAGCTACTCCACGTGACTATACCCAACATAAAACTTCTGCTGGGAGACTAGAATCCCTTTGGTCAATAATAATAATAATAGATAGCATTTGTATAGCGCATGTCCCCGCTCAACAGCAGGCTCTATGCGCTTTACACTATATTATTAACCCAGCAGACCATAGAACACTCCAAAACATTCTCAGCTTCCCGGGAAGCATACAGTGCAAGCAGCCGATTAAGGGCTCAAACACTAACAAACTGACAAGATCTTTCGCTGTCTATAGCTGGGTACCCATTCCCACCTGGGTGAAGTGAGGACAATTATATCCTACACATCCACCACTCTGACCCCTTTACAGCACACTCCATGCTTTCTGATCAACCAAACACATTTCACCTGCAAATTTCACTATTTTTTTCCTTTTTAGCCTTTACCTGGAGGTAAAAAGTCGAGTACGTAAAGAACATATATTGATAACATATCCACAACATTGTTGCTCACTTTCGCCACAAGGACCAAACTCATCTGAACGGCAAAACAAAATCTGCTGTAAAACAATTGTGTTACGACCTGACGGAATCAGGCTCTCCTCAATTTTGAGGCATGTAGAGTTATTGGTATCATCTTAAAGCTTGTTCACTTGTCTTTACTTGAATGAAAAAAAAAAATATCCATTTATCTGAATACAAGTCGAGATATTTGCAAATAAAGGACGTGGGGGTCACCTGTTTTCAGAGGTAAAATTAGTGAGAAAATGGCCACCAAAGAATAGTTATTTCCTTAGATTAAGAGTCCGAGGTAACTGAAAATTTACATTTTTTGTGAATTTAATCAACTCACAGAAATGAGTCCTTTAACGGGCATGAAAGGTGTTCAGCCAAAAAACGAAAATTTGATAAAAATTCACAAACCTGCGGAAAAATGCCAGTTTCTTCATTTTGATTATTTTGGACGAGAGCCTGATTCCACCACGCTGCCTCACAATTAATAAAAATATAACATTAAACACTATCGATTTCATAGTACATGTACTGCTTTTACCAAAAGCAAACCTTAATTAAAATAGAATGAAAAACTCAACAAACAGAGAGTCCACTAACAGACCTGGCCATCTTTGTGTACAAAAGTAAGTACAATGACCCTCATAGCTAATGATTGTACTGAAATCAATACATCTATAATGTTCCATCAGCACACCTTTCTTCTATAGATCAATGCTGGTCTTCATTACCACTTTTTTTTTTTTTTTAAATCTTTTCAAACAAAAATTTCAATATAGAATACTGCTGTTGATGAGTTGAAGTATATGGCCAGTCAAAATGAAAACACTCACATTCTATAACCACCGACATCAGTGAATCTTCTATGTCCTACACGTGAGGACCTTTCTTCAATCAGTGCACGGCTTCTCTCTCTCTCTTGCCCTTTTTAACTTTCAGTGGAGCACAGGCCATCAACAACATTACTCCAGCGAAGCCTGTCCTGAGCATCCTTTTCTATCTGTTTCGTGCATGTCTTCAACAAAACATTTTCTCTTTCTTAACTCTTTAAACCCTACTGGACGTGGTACTAACCCTTTCTTTTCCCCATCGGACGCTGTCGGATGCTGGGAGCGTCCAGTGCTAGTAACAACTGTTTCCTTTTATAATTTAGTACTAGTTTTTGCTTGTGTTTCGGAACTATTCCCAAGCCAAGTTTTTTAGTAATGACTAATCTTTTGCTTGTTTCCACAATTTAGAAGTTGGAGGCAAGCTTTTGGAGTTGAAATGAGACATAGTGACAATCATATTGCACCTGGTTTAGATGAAGGTAGAAAAAACTGGGAAACAGTGGAAAAAACTCAGGGTTTAAAGAGTTAAATTAGATTCCAAGATAGAATGCTGTAGTCGTTCAGTCGAAGTTTAGGCCAGTCAGAAGGAAAACATCGACATTCTAGAACAATATCAGAGCTGAGAAGAAAACAGAATGAGCAGATGACACAAGAGCACCCACCAGTTCCCCAAAAGGCACCATCAGGGGAATGAGTGGGAGGGAGGCGACTCCCTGGGAGGGACAAAGGGAGGGAAAAAGGGAGGGAACATCCGTCAAAAAAAGAAAGAAAGAAGGACACAAACTAATATATCTCCTTAACTCTTTATCTCCAAGGGGAGTAAACCCACTATGCCGGGGTCCTTTTTGGGTGCTAAATCTAAAAATGACAAAAATGTCATTAAATGGGTCACTAAATCGAAACTAGCAAACCTATTTTGATAGTTCGTCTAATGAATGAACTTCTGGTATAAGAGACCTGTGTTCGGCAATTGCCAAAAAGTAATTTGATGTCGAAGTCCTCGTAAAGGAATGTGACCGAGCCGGCACGATGGGAGCGCCTTGCCGGAGATAAAGAGTTAAGGAACAATTACAAACACACTCCAACGTACACACACACACACACACAGAGCTTTGCTAAGATCACAACAACATACCAATAATATGTTACTGACAGGAATGTGGAGAGCAAGCTGGCGCTCATTACAACCGGAATTGATCATAACCCAGGAAAGTTGAGGGTGTGGACAGCAGTCCAACATGAGAAAAAGGCAGCGAGCAGAAATGTTCACATAGGGATGGCTTGAAGTGGTTTGAGGAATAAGACGATCAAAAGAAATAGCTCTCAGGACTGCAGGAATCAACACAGAAACGGGCAAACCTCTTTGTTTGTTACCACTTTGCTTGACTTGAGACTTCACACCCCAGAACATTCTATCTCGGACTCACGACTCACAACAGATTGTATGGCAAAAGTGACAACACAAGCAATATAAAGTCGAAACAACTTGAAAATGTAGAGCAAATTGTTAACATCACAAGTGTAAAAATGTAACAAAAGCGAAACACAAACAGCCACAGGAATCAAGGGAGATCACACCTACAATACAAAAGAAACATTCATTGTTGTAGTACGTATAAGAAAACAACAACAACAACAAAACTGTACAATCGGCAACAATCATCTAAACATTATTATATATATATATATATGGGTGCAGATAAACATTTCTATTGTGGTTTTCAACGCATGTCATAGACAGAATAGGGCAGCAATTCTACTGGACTGGTGACTCTCAGCTTCCATCCACTCTCTCAAACATCACCTGCCTCACACTGACGCACACGACCGTGCAGGACCACAAGATAGAGGGGTGGAGGACTGGGGAGTATGTGGGGGGAGTGTGGGGGGGAGAGAGAGAGAGAGGCATGACTCTGGTTATTCGGTGCAGAGGAAAGCGAGAAAAAAAAAGGATTGACGATAGGAGCACAGTAAGGTATGTGGTCATTAAACTGTTCACAGGTGGCCAACAAAAAATCCCTCAGCCAGTCTATATATATATATATATATATATATATACCCAGTATACATTATAAGACTTGCCAAAGTTACATGTTATATTCAATGACTCCTGAAACACTCATCCAAGCTATTCAAAAGAAAAGCCCCTTTTAGTCCATTTCTCACGAGTGATTGCAAAATCTTAACTCCATCCAAATGAGTCTCGCTCGCACATGGGTTCCAGGAAGGAAATTTTCCCCTCAGGGATACTGAGAGTTAGTTCTGTGTAGGTGTTGAACTTTAGTGTAAGTCGTAGAAGTTGAGTCTCAGCTAAAGTTGTAACTAAAGACGTAGGTGTTGAGCCTCAGCTAAAGTTGTAGGTGTTGAGCCTCAGCTAAAGTTGTAGGAGTTGAACCTCAGCTAAAGTTGTAGGTGTTGAGTTGAACCTCAGCTAAAGTTGTAGGTGTTGAGTTGAACCTCAGCTAAAGTTGTAGGAGTTGAGCCTCAGCTAAAGTTGTAGAAGTTGCGCTTGAGGTTGTCCATGGCCCCCTGGTGCTGCTTGCGCTCCTCCTCCATCCTCTGACGTTCCTCCAAAAACGCCTGCAAACAAACACATCACACACGTTCTTTATGCAAACCTAGAACAATGCTTTAAGATACCGAAAATCACAACAACATAAATATATGTGAGGCAGCGTGGTGGAATCAGGCTCTCGTCAAAATAATTTAAGTGAAGAAACTCGCATTTTTCCACAGGTTTGTGTACTTTTATAAAAATGTTGTTTGGCTCAACACCTTTCATGCCATTAAAGAACTCATTTCTGTGTGGATTTTTCTGAAAAACGTAGAATAAAGGCACAAAAATGAACATTTTCAGTTACCACGGACTCTTAAGCTAAGAAAAAAACTAATCTTTGGCAGCCATTTTCTGAGTAATTTTACCTCTGAAAACAGGTAACCCCCACCTCCTTCATTCGCAAATATCCCGACTTGTATTCAATACAAATGGATACTTTTTTCATCGAAATAAAGATATGTGAACAAGCTTTAAGATGATAACAATACCTCTACATGCCCAAAATTTGACGAGAGCCTGATTCCACCGTGCTGCCTCACACTGACAGGAATGTGAAGAGTAAATTGATGTTAATTACAACCAGAACTGATTAAAACCCAAGAAAGTTGTGGAGAGGGACTGCAGTCCAAAATGAGTAAAAGACAGCCAGCAGAAATGTTCACAGAAGGATGGCTTGAAGTGATTTGAGGAATATCTAGGTAAAACACGTGTTGTGTGTGACGCAAGTTTGAGTAAGCCAAATACAAATACATACACATACAGACAGGTGCACTTAACGGGTACACACAGACACACAAACACACACACACACAGAAGCACACACACACGCACACACGTGCAATTAACACCTGCACACACAAGAACACAAAGCGTTAACACACACAACAAAGACCAGAAGGCGGCCGCATGATGAGCAGAAGCCAGCGCCGTCAATACTCACAGCCATGTGTCTTCCGTAGCTCTCAGAAAGCCTGTCCATCTGGTCGCTGCTTGCCTGCTGCTGCTGCTGCTGTTGACACCTGCTCATTAGCAGCTGGAGTTCAGCCTGCTGTTGCTGCTGTGATAAATCAGCAGCGCCTGCCAATGCGTTAACAATAACCAATTATTTTCTAAAAGCCTTAGCAGCGTTTCTCTGAGGATAAGACCTTAGACATCCTACTTTATCTGTCCTTATGTGTAAAATAACTGCATCATTTATGGACATATTTCTAAAAAGCAGTAACTTTTAAAATTAAAACTTTCATAGTTCCTTGTTCAGTTAGCTGTAAAACTTCAATTACAGAAATATAATGTTCTGTTTTCTGTCCTGTTACCACCTTGCAATATGGATTTGGCCTGTGGCTTGACATTAATATCTGGGCAGACTAACCAAATTTTGTCCATTTAAATTTCGTAACCAAATGTTCCCATCATTGAAATGTTCAAACTCCATGATTCTGACAGGGAACCCCCTTATCTGCAGTCCCTTACAGCTTCAGGTCTCGCTTTTTCTTGACACTCACAAAAATTTTGTTAAATCCAAATCCTTGAGTCCACTTTGATTATTTTAGGCCGACATTTTCCCTTGCGCTAGAACATAGCCTAGGTCCGATGACATTTTCTTCAAAATTAACCTTTAAAAAAATTATTTCATGCTAATACATTGTACGAACTCAACGTATAAATTTGATTTATCTATTTCGATAGGGCTGAAGTCTGAAAAGTAACTCATATTGCCAGCACACCTCACATTTAAAGACAAAAAAAAAAAAAATACTGACATCAACACAGTTCTCACTTACCTTCCCTAGGCCGGGAAAAATGCTCGAGACCCGCTGCACCAGCTCCAGGCCCTAGTCCGTGCCTCGGCCATGCCAGGCTGGCGTAAAGACTGGGCGGTATCCCAGGGGGCATGTGGAACCCTGGGTAGACTGCAGTCATGCCGCTGGCACTGCGGCTACTGGTGGCGCTCGGGGGAGGAGCGGCCGCCGATTCCTGGAGGGGGCGAGACTGAGACTGAGACTGGCTGCTGGCGCTGGAGGATGGCACGGGCACACTGCTAATACTGCTGGTCACTGCAGGGACTTCTGTGAGGAGGAGGAGAAGGAAGAAGAACATGAATTTGTACACATTGGTGGTCATCCAATACATGTCATCTAGGCTTTTGAGATCGGCTTATAAAAGATAAAAGTCAGAGACTTGGAGGGAGAGCCATTGGACACCACGCCCCCTTAAGATACATCTTTGTTGCCCAGATCCTGGCACATTGGTTTGGTGTTCCACCACGTGTACACACACGCACACACACACACACACACACACACACACACACGCACACACACACACAAACACGTACACACACAAGTAGACTTACAATCACATGCATAATATAAATGAGCAGCAATATAAACAATAATAATCGTAAGCTAGATACACACTCAATGTTATTTTGATGCATGCTCTATGAATATGCCTGAGGCATTACCAGCACATCTACAGGAGGTCGACATTCATGAAAAACATTTAAAGAGCTGAGAGAGAAGGAAGGTTCCATACTTCTGGACCTACCGAGATTTCTTATAGAGTAGCATGGTAAACAAGGAAAAGACATTTGAAAGAGATATTCCTGCCTTTTCGCCATACACTGAAAAGCTTGATATTTTCCAAATTGTGAAATGAAGTAGATTTCTTGAACTAAGCAATCGAACCATAATTATTTCATGAAGTAACATGAAGTAAATACAAACAAAGGGTACATACCTTGTCGAGGCACGCGAGAGTGATCCAGCCCAGACTGCTCCAGCACTGATTTGTGGAATCGCTCGGCAAACTCACGACTAGCTGAAGGCTGCGGGCCACTGCGGGCTGAGGACTTGGGCTCAGGGAATATCACAGCTTGCTTTATGGTGGAGGAGGACGAGGAGGTGGTGGTGGTGGCGGCAGCAGACGGCTTACGGTTGTCACGCCGGGGGGCGGGTTCCAGCACCGATGGAACGGGATGACGGTGCTGGCGGTTTTGGTGATTATGTTGTTGTTGGTGGTGGTGATGGTGGTGGTGGTGGTGGTTGTTGTGGTCGTGGTTGTTGGTGAAAGTCAAGAGGTGGGGGTGTGAGGTGTGGGCCACAGAGCTGTCCCCCTTCAGCGTCGGGTGACAGGGAGCTGAGATTCTTAGCGCTGTTTTTTGTTCCTTCATGCTTGTTGGGGCCGGATGGTTTGGGTTCATTTCATCAAATTTTCTTTTCACACCACACGAACCAGCTGAAAAAGGACGAGAATATCAATTTGAACACAATGAAACAAAATGTATTTCCGTGCAGTCTGAAGCAAAGAGTTACAAACACACTAAACACAATAACAATAATTCAAATAATCCTGGTGCAGAGACAGTGGGTAAACGTTTAGCAGCACAAAGTTTTGACAGAATGAAAATCACTACAACGAGCATGAGACTGAAGCTTAAAGGGCTACTACACAGGATTTTCAACAGAGACAGCAGGCAAGACTTGTAACACCCTATGCCTGCTGCCCATCCACATCCAAATAATTACTTTTTTTTCTACTTGTTTTGGAGTTATGGACTTTTGTTCTGCTATATCTGTCTATATTTTCAACCCTTCCAGCCCCAGCCATTTTTGTGCAATCCCTAACCCCAATCCCAGGCAATACAGCAGTATTTCAGAAAAAGAGGTATGTATTCTAAAAAGAGGTATGTATTCTAAAAAGTGATGCAGTATCTTTATTATGACGTTTAGCTGATAACATAAAACAATGTTTAAAGGTAAATGAACAAATATTATGAAAATTAAAGTTCAATCTGATTCAGTAATTTTGAAAAATAGAAGCAACAGAGATGTGGTTTCTTAGGAGACTGCGAAGAGTATCGTGGAAGGAAAAGAAATCAAATGAGGTAGTGCTTGATGAAGCCCATGTGGGACACTCAATGTTAAAAACAATCAGGAAACGACAAATGCAGTTTTTGGGACACCTGAATAGACATAAGGGTCTTGAACACCTAGCTCTCACTGGCAAAATTGAGGGCTAGCGAGGCAGAGGAAGGCCCAGAACAACATACTAAGGGAACCTAAACAAATGGGTAACAGGGAAAGATCAGGGAAACGTAGCTTTTTTGAGAGCAACCGAGCAAAGGAATGAACGGAGAACCATGATCACCGATGTCTGTCGCAGATCTGGCACTGGATGTTGATGAATTTTGAAAAATGCGCAAATTCAGTGCCCCCCCCGAAACTGAGAATATATGCTCTTGGGACAGTGGGAGGTACAAGTGCTGTTGAAAATATATGTGCATGGGGCTGGAAGGGTTAAGATTAGGCAGTTTTTATCAAGAAGTCATCAAGGGAAAATAAACCTAGTATAACTTCCTAATATTGCAACAAAGGGACTAAATTGAATTCACAGTATTCAACACCTGAAACAGCCATGACCTGGCCCATAACTGCCATAAGACAACAATTGTTTGATTGAGTAAAATTCATTTAGAACTAGGAAAAAGAAAGACTGACTGTAGTAGTAGTAGTACAGGGTTTTACGGCGCTCGCAACTGCGTAAGGTCATATGAGCGCACGACACACAAGTTGGTAGCATTCGCAACAGTTCACTGCACGGTTTGTCGACAATTAGACTTCAAAATGCTAAAATACTAAAATTCAGTGTAAATATATTTGCGATTTAAAACAACTCTTATAAATAACAATAACATTTTTTAAACAATATTGTTTCACTTTACAATTTGCCATAAAGGCCATAGGAAGACAGACTGGCAGACAGAAACAACAGAAGGAGTGTAAAGAATTGCCACCTTTTAACCATCCGTTAAGACACACAATTTGTCTGATGAAATAAAACGTAATAAGTGAGCGAGGCAACAGGAAGAGGAGGGACAAAAAAAGGAAGAAAAGGAACAAGCTGGGAACGACTTACTCTCTAGATTGAGACTGTCCAGGGACCGGGAGGGCATCAATCCGTTTCGTCTCAGCTTAGACAGGGCTACTCTGAAGAACCTCTTCCTTTGCAATTCTGTGGATCATAGACACCATTGGGAAATATTGAGTCTCATCACCATTGGGAAATATTGAGTCTCATACCATTGGGGAATATTGAGTCTCATACCATTAGGCAGAATCAGTCAGTTACCCTGCAACATTTTCAAAGCGGAACGGCAAAAAGACATTGGGTGTAGTGAAGAGGACAGATCGAACGGGGAGTCTTTCACAACACACAGTCGAACCTGCCATGACGGCCACCTCTATAAGATGGTCATCTGTACAAACAGCCACTTTCCATTTCCCACGTTGTGTTTTTTCTATATAATTTCACTACGTAAAACGGTGACCTGTCCAACATGGCCGCGGCCACCATATTTTACCACACAACCCCTATCACACCAAGCAATAACACCTGTCTTCGACAACCACCTTAGTGACTCCATTTTACCTTTTGTCATAAATTATGCATTGTTGGCCCCTGGCATTCTGTGCGAGCCATCACATCCAATCACCTGTCATTGTTCTAAGGTAGTCCCTCCAACCGATCATGTTGTGCTGACCCCTCCCACTATTTACCAATAGGTAACAAATTTTCAGCTACTGATGAGGTAAGCGTGTGATCCCTCATAACCTATAAGCCCTGCCCAGAACACATACACAATTCATAAGTGAGATGAGTGGTTACTGTTTACCCAGTCTGTAGCAAAGTAACAATGGACTTGCGACAGAAGTGTCTCCTGTTCTCTGAGTGGTAGCGAACCCTGTGTTTGTTTTAACATGGCACTCAGTCTTTCTCGTCTGATACATTTCGTTTTATTGTCACCCTTGCGCAAAATCAGCAACAAAATAAAAATAACAAATAAAATACAAATCAACAACAACAAAAACAACAGCAATGCGGCTACTTTCGGTTGGGACCTTTATAAGGGAATGTTTTGTTTGCTTCATCTTGATCAGTCCTGCCTAAGACGGCCAGCAGTGTTATACGGCCATTTTTCTCATTGACAATGGCTGGCCGTCTTACATAGGTTCGACATTATTTTACATGTCATGGCTTCAAATTAAAGAAATTCAAACAAGTACAGAAAAATCCACTTTTCCAGTCACTGTTTGCTCAACTCAAGTGGACAGTAAAAAAATCATAAGAATATTATAATCAATGATGGTACAGATTAGAAGAGGAAGAGACAAAAAATGAAAAAATACATGAAGAGGAAAAAAAGAATGAGAACAAATAAGATAAAGTGGAGGAGAAGGCAGCAGAGAAGAAAGCCAACAAAAAATGACAAGAAAAAAAAAAAAATTCATGAAAAAGCAGAAATAGGTCGAAATAAAAGGCATATAAAGAAAAAGCAGAGAAAAAAGAGAGGAATTGATTGTATATGTACTACTAACCATCTCTCTGAGTATGTGTGAGGACCTGCAGTCCTAGGCCCGAGAGAAACCGCGACTTGTCATGGACATCCGGCTCACTGGAAAGCTCGTCCGGGTGGATGGGGCCCATCTCTGGCAGCAGGCCCTCCTGGAGCCACGGGCTGTGCCAGCCAGCAGTACAGCTGTCGTCGTCATGGCGACGGACAGGGCTAACACTTGACATCCGCAGCTGATGCCGCCGACGGACCTCCTTCTTCCGTTGGAGTTCTGCAAAGCCACAAGCAATAATACAGGCATTTGTTTTAGGTTGTGGTTTTTTACGCTTTTT
>NW_004798326.1:126998-139361 GCF_000002075.1 Aplysia californica
TAATCAAAGTGAAGAAACTTGCATTTTTTCGCAGGTTTGTGAATTGTTATCAAATTTTTGGTTTTTGACTCAACACCGTTCATGCCCATTAAAGAACTCATTTCTCTGGACATTTCTTTAAAACGTGGATTAAAGGCACAAAAATGTAAATTTTCAGTTACCACGGACTCTTAAGCTAAGGAAATAACTCATCTTTGGCGGCCATTTTCTCACTAATTTTACCTCTGAAAACAGGTGACCCCAACCTTCTTCTTACGCAAATATCTCAAATTGTATTCAAGATAAATGGATATTTTTTTCATCCAAATAAAGACAAGTGAACAAGCTTTAAGATGATACTAATAACTCCACATGCCCCAAAATTGACAAGAGCCTGATTCCACCACGCTGCCTCACATATTGGGTGTTTGGGGCGACCTGTTTAGACCTCACACCTACTCCGAAGTAGACAAACATATTGGCACACCAAGCAGCAGTTTTGGAGATAGGAGGGTAAGAAAAATGTAGTTACTTTATTTATGTTTTTGCATGAGTACTAACACAAAACCAATAGCATGCCTGTTTTACTCAAATTTTGATTGGGAGCCAAGGGGGGAGGACTTTTTTAGGCCTGGGAGCCTTGGGTACATTGGGTTAAGACAGAGGCTGGCAAAACCTATCATCAGTCAAAAAAATACTACAAGGATATCCTTCCATAGTGTTTCACTCTGTTAACGAAACAAATGTGTAGGAATCCATAACACATGCTGAACAAAACATTTGATCTACATGAGGTGTAATTAAGCAATAAACTTGTAACCAATATCAAACACCTACCTTCTTTCCTTTTCAAAGTGGTGATACCAAGGTACTCAAATATTTCCATCTTCTCGGTAGGAGTATCTAAAGGTATTGGTGTAGCCCGGCCTATCATAGTGAGACGTGCTGCAATTCTCTCATCTTCATCCATCTCAGTGTCAGACTCGGTGTCTTCCCCTCTCTTCCTTCTTTCTCTCACTCTTAACTCCTGGCGATCCAGTTTGCTGAGGCACCGTTTGGGTTGCACGTCCATCGCCTTTGCAGCGGGCACACTTGTTGCTATCTCACATACTTCTGCACCAGTGGCTGCTCCAGCTTTCTCTGAAGGCAAACCCGAAGCTGTTGAAGACATGCACTCTCGGGCAAGACTTTTAAAGTCAAAACGTTCAATCCTGTCATTTATGCAGTTGGATATGTTGCTTGTTTTCCCGTATTGGGGCGATACTTGAGATGACGGATGGGCTGACAAGGACGATGAAGGCAAACGCTCGTGAGAGTTGTATAGGACTTTGCTGGGAGGGTTGGAGCCCCGCTCTTGAGGGTGAACTTTCACCGACGGAATGGTAAGGATCTCAGATGACTTTGAGGGACTGGTGGGACGGTGGCCGTGGTGGTGTCTGTGATGTTGCTGAGATTGAGAGGGAGTGGATGATGAAGAACTGCTGTGATGATGATGAGGCTGGTGGTGGTGGTGGTGGTTCTGTGAGACATTGCGCTGACTACTTGGATGATGGCTTGAGTCTGAAGGCTTGCTGTCGTCATCAAAAGGGCGGAAAATTCCTGAAGAATCAGAGCTACGCCTCACTTTATCAGAATGATGAGTGGAGGATGACGAGGATGGGGACAAATGAGAAGGATGCAAAGAGCGAGGGGGGTGCTGCGCATCTGAGGGAGACACAGCCGACGAAGCACCGGGTATCAAGTGAGAGGGCTGGTGGTAGTACGACAGAGGGAAGCCAGGGGGGATGTTGGAGCCCACGCTACTAGATCGGGGCGACTCGCGAGGGTCCTTGTGGCCGGAACGACTGTCCCTGTGTGCGTGAGCAGGTAGGTAGTCATGACCCTGGAGAGGAGGGGAGGGAATATCACATCACATGTTTAGAAATGACAAATATATGTTGGGTAAAAGTTGTACTCGAATTACAAGAGGTCATATGAGTGCATGGGACTTAAGTTGATTGTTTTCATGTTAGTTTGTAGCTTGGCTTGGTTTTACTTTTTAGAGTCGGAATAGATGGAGAGTATTTGTCAAAATAACTTTGTCTCCTCTGGAGAGACCCAAAAGTTTTCGTGGACCCAACTTGAGAATTATATTTTAGAGTTTATTATTCACTTGTACCCTCCATAGTTTATCCAACAGATTGAATGACGCATGACAAGCAGAAAAAAATGACAATACTTTTAAAAAATGAGAGCATGACATAAATCAAATGGGAGCATGACATAAATCAAATGGGAGCATGACATAAATCAAGATTCCCGTTATCTTTCAATTGTGGTTTTGATTCATGCACAAAAAATATCCTTCCAACAGGAAAAATCTCATTCCCCGTTCTTTCAGGAGCTCATCTTATGGGGCAACCCCAAAAACGATAGGTTCTTCGTGTTGGTGCATGAGACACACTCACCAAGACCATATTTAAAACAGCGTATTATTATCTGTCAATCCTACCCACAGAAAACACAATATGAACAGAAAATGAAAATGCTCCAAAAATATAACAGAGCTAGAGAACAGTAATAATAATGGCTCTCACACAGATAGAACATGCACACATCTTCCACTTAAACTTCAAAAGTAATGTGAATATTCCACATGAACAAATCTTTAAAGATGGTCATTGTAGAAGGAGCATAGTGTGTGCTTGCTTTAAAAAAAATCTTCACCAATCTTTAATGCCTATATAGTTGAAAAAAAAATTCTGAAGACTACTGCAGCATAAACTACACATTTCAAAACATAATAAAAAATCATTCTCCCTCACATTTTACCCTTTCATGTCTTAGATATCCATCATCTCGATGCTATTTGCAAGACTCTCGTGATTGGTTGGTGGGTGCTCTGGTGTGGTTTGCTCCTTCTTTCCTATCAAACATCTATCATCTTTATCTCCCCTCCTTCTTTTTTTTGTGTTTGTTACTCTCTTGTAACACCTCTAATCTTCTGGCGCTCATATGATCTTATGCAATTGCGAGCGCCGTAAAACCTCTACTAACTAACTAACTAGCAACACTCTCACTGCCTGCTCTTGGTAATGATTAACCTGAAAGAAGTCTCACCTTTTCCAGCGTGTGCGGCTTCACCAAGGCAGCATTGTAGGCTGCTGTTGCTGCACTTTCATGAGATTTGCTGTAGGAATGTGAGTGTGAGGCAAGGCCTGCATGCTGATCAGCTGCTTCCCGAGAGCTCAGTGGATACCCTGACGGGCTGAGCTTGGAGCCTGGTAGGAACAAAATAAACTCAAAATTATAGCACACATTTTGTCTTCCAAATTGTCGGTGGATTTTGAAAGATGTCATTGCCATTGACAAAACAGCAATTCAGCATAACCTCGGTGTTTGAATTTGTACAGGAGCATGTCAAAGGAGAGCAGAGGACAAAAATAGATGGCGAGAGCTGGTTTTCCAATGCAGTGGTGCCCCAACGGTTGCCCCAACCACGGGATAGAAGAAGAAGAAGAATGTAAAAGTCAGCTTAGGATGTTCGGCTATTCCAAAAAAGGAATTGTTGTTGGTGACAGGAGAAAGCACTCTCTTGTGTCTTGTTGTCTTTTTCCGTGGAGAAGACACAGGTCTATTCTTGAGATAGAAATTGTTCAGTGAGCAAGAATCGGGACGTTTAAGATTGATACGATTTGGGTGAAAGCTTGGGATAAATCAACAGAAAATAAACTACAGCACACACTATCAGCGCGATTTATGAACAAAGGCTTATCCGTGTCCTGAAAAACTCTACATAAGAAAAGAAAATTGTTTTAATAAAACATATCTATGTGAAGTGAAGTGCCGTTGATATGACACTGTTCCGTTTCACGCATACAACGAGCCCAAGGCTTAGTGTTCCACGAGCGCTCGCGTACTCGCGATTCTTTGAAGCCGACTGAATCGCAAATCGCCACTCTTAGATTTGGCGAGCAGGATCCAGCTCTAGCGTTTAGTCAAGCAACTGGAATTTCGGGAGACTATATATTACTTTTACCAGAAAGTACATACTCAGATTGTGAGGCTCCACCTTGGCCTGGGAGGAGCTCGGTCGCCCGATGGTAGAGTGTCGAGCCCCGTGTCCGTCACCATGGGACTTGTGATGAGACTCTGGGCCACGTTCGGCGCCGTGGGAAGCGGGCAGTCTGGACGGTACCGTCAAGATATCTCGCCTCTCCAGTAACTCCTTGGCAGACCTCTCCAGGCTGAGTCGTCTCTCTTGCTCGCTGCTCTCCCTGGCCGCCCTCTCCATACTCCGACGGTGCTCTCTTTCCTGGCTCTCTCGCACAGACCTCTCCAGACTATGTTTGCGCTCTCTCTCAGACCGAAGAGCAGCCTCTCGTTCTATTTCTCTGTCCAGGGACTTCTCCCTTTCCCTCTCACGTTCTCTCTCTCGTTCCTTCTCTATCAAGTCTCTGGCTTTCTCTTCTTCCAGCCGAGATCTGTGATTGTAGGAAAATAAAAAAGTTACATGACAGAGCATCCTTGTATGCCTGTAAATTACATTTCTGTCAAACCCCCCCAAAAAAAAGTTTTTTGACAAAACAATGATCCTCATTACATAACACAAAATGCGTACCATGAAAAACATTTTCGCACTGTACTAATTAGAATGAAGAAACACTTCAACAAATATAGCTATAAAATTTGTACCAATACAAAATTTCAGAATAAACTGGTACAAAATAATGATACAATCTACTGATTAATATAATAGCATTGTCAGCTCAAAAAGACACACCGCCACATATCCAACGATATCTCACCTCTCTAACAACGCTGCCTGAGCAGCAAACCTAGGGTCCAACAGCGGATGTCCAGCTCCCAGATACTGGTACTGCTGCTGGAGGAGGGCAAGGTCCGCTGGGTAGCGCTGCTGAGCGGCAGCCGCTGCGGCCAGCATAGGGTGCATGCCCAGTGCTCCGGCATGAGGGGACAGCAGGCCCCCAGCGGGGAACGGCAGGTACGGAGACTGCAGCATCCGGTAACGCTCCAGCAAGAGTGGGTCGTCAAACCTGTGGAGTAAGATTAGAATGATGTCACTGCACAGCCCTTAATGACATCAGAGCCACCCTTCTCCCTCCGAGACCTAACATAGACAACACACTCTATGGAACATTACAGCAACTGCAGCAGACCTGCACTTATCACTACATGGCATTGGACAGAAGGGCGAGAGCCCAGCTGTTGCTGGATCGATAACAACAACAACAACATAAGAATGATGTCCGAACCAAAGAAAAAAACACCTATGAGTGAAAGCTTTGGCGGTATAACCTTGAGTCTGAAAGTTCTTACAACAGAAACAAAGATTGGAAACACGTAGCTGACAGCTTGCACACTATGTTCTCTCCCCTTGAAAGCCCAATCCAATTCAGTGGGATTTTCTTGAAAAGCCCAACAGAAACCATATAAATACAACAAAAAAATGCCTAAAAACATACACTGTGAGCATTGAAAGAAAGAAGCATTATCACTAGCTGGAATAATAAATTGCTCTTATTTATTTTCTTTCCTTTCACAGATTCCACTATCCACCTAGCCTGAGGACATAGCTATAAAGAAACTATATATGTGAACATATTTCACAACACTATGACAAAAAATGAGAATACATCCAATCCTTCAAATGCAAACATCATTTTCAAGTTTGGGTCAGTACAATATCTCAAACGAGTCTCTATTACAAACTGCAACACCAAAGTAAATTTCTCACTTGCACAATTGAGCTCAGGAATTACGACATTAAAATTGCGTTATATTTTCCGTGGGGGTGATGTTGGTTTATTTACAACACTCCCCCCCCCCCCTCCCCGAAAAGAAAAGTGCTAAAAGTCCTGCCATAGCCCTCCAGTAACTGATTTGATTACCCACAAACCACGGCACCAGCTACACAATTTTACCGATAAAGCCCAACCAAAAACCAACCTGAAGGGGCTCTGAGCAGCAAAGGCAGCCTGCTGCTGCAGCAACGCAGGGTGGTAGGCGGCAGCCGCAGCCGCAGCAGCAGCATAAGCGGCTGGGTCGAGAGTGTACGGCAGCGGGAGGCCATGCCGAGCAGCTTCCTCCTCGGCTCTGAAAGCCTGCAGGCTGCGGGTGTACATGTCCAGGGCCTGACTGGACAGACCTACGCCGTTCGGGGTTGTCGATGCTTGAGGGTGTCTGCAGATAAACCCATAAAAAATTTCTTGAAGCAGCGAGAAGCTGGGCGACAATCAGGTAAATAGACGAGTTCAGAAGCTTCTATTCCACACAGTAACACATTAGTTTGTTCGTTTGTTTGTCTGTTTAAATAAAGAGAAGCACATAATGTTTATTTAGTCAAGGGAAAAAATCAAAACAGATTCACAGAAATTAAACAGAAGGGAGGGAGGGAGAGAGAGAGAGAGAGAGAGAGAGAGAGAGAGAGAGAGAGAGAGAGAGAGAAGAAGAAGAAGAAGTAACACCTACCCCTATCAAAGGTAGCCTGTAACCACCCGCAAAAACACACTATGTTTTGAGCTTTCTACCTTTCATAAAAATATATCGTACTTAATGCTCACAAAGATCCTGAGTACCTCTGTGCGTGTGGAATAGAAGATTAAAAACATGATTTCATTTTTTTTTTCAACCATCCCTCTTGTAAAATTGACTTCAGAGAACTGCCTCTCAGTCGCTTCCACAAAACATGATACCTATCCAACTATCAATAACGTCTATTGACAAGTAAGCATTCCACTAATCTGTTCATCTTTTCACAAAATGATTATATATTGAGCATACATGTCATACTGCACAACATGACGACTGGAAATAGGATGACCAGCAGCACCAGCTCTTTAAATAATCAAATTTGTGGACAGGTATGAACATATGAGCTAAGGATTGTAAATTTTAGGATAAATGGCATTGTTTTATTTTGTTAGCAGAACTGTTCTTCTAATAATACCAAACATTTTTTGGAAAAAACAATGTTCTTCTTATCCCCTCAAGATAATGATCAACCATCCTGTGGCTAACAGACGGTTAACACTTTGCCATCACGAGGCTCACATATAGTAAAAACTCTTGCCATCAAAGGCAAAGACATTTTGGGGAAAATCCAAAGAAACTAGGCGGTAAACATCGCCGATCGGCGAGATGAGGCGGCAAAGTGTTAAGGACAATGGCTATGCTTTCTGAGAAAAGAATATTTATCGCTTATACTTAAATAATTCTGTTCTGAATGTGCCAAACAAATGAAGAACAAAGTAAGGATTTGCTCCCTCTGCTCATTGTGAATTAGACTCAGAAAGTCAGTCAAATTTGCTCGAAAAACTTTCTACAAAGTGGGTTTTCTTATCACAGGTCCTAAAAGGAGAGCTGCCAAGGGATGAGTACACTCGTCAGGGGTCACTTAGAGGACTCATCTAGAACTTACGCCCGAGACGGTGTCCGCGACAAGGGGTTGTCTTTCCCCGCTGCTCTCTCTTCCTCCCGTGACAGAGAGGACAGAGGGCGCTGCTCCCGCTCGTGCTTCCCGCTGTGCTCGTACGACGAGGAACTGTGAGCTGTAGGCACTCGCTCCATGTTCTGTCAATGGACAAACATTATTTCATTAGCGCTGCTCAGGGAGGACATTTCCGAAACCAGAATTACATGTGAAAATATTTGTTCCTATATCAATGATAAAGTGACTAGCCCAGGATAGGGAAAAGTGGAAAGTGTTTGTTCCTATATCAATGATTAAGTGACTAGCCCAGGATAGGGAAAGGTGGAAAGTGTTTGTTCCTATATCAATGATTAAGTGACTAGCCCAGGATAGGGAAAGGTGGAAAGTGTTTGTTCGTGGCCTAGTGAGAAAGCAATGATGATGATGATGATGATGATGATGATGATGATGATGATGATGATGATGATGATGACATCAATGATTCATTTTAATCGTAAAAGTCAGTCTCTACTTTTAAAAGGTGACTTTTTAGTCTGAGACAAGTAGTCGGAGTCACCAACAACAAACACTTAAGGAAAAAAAAATTATATTTAATAGAATCGTCTATCATGTATACATACCATAAATCAGAAACAAAGTAAAAAAGTGAATATTCTAAACCGATTTTCAAAACAATAAAAGTCATCACTGCTCCCTTTACCTCCCCAGGTAATTATGAAATTTTTGTTTTTAGTTTTAGTAAGTGTTTTACTGAACTTGCAACACAATCAGATCATTCATATAAGTGTCAAAGATTAGAGGTGTAACAAGAGAGTAACAAACACAAAAAAGGAGGGGAGATAAAGCCGATAGATGTTTCATTGGAAAGAAGAAACAGAAGCAGCTTATGAAATTTATTTTCAGTGAAAACAGAAAAAACTTTTAAAAAAAATAAAAGTAAAAATCCCAGCAGTAATTAATGTGCGTCTGTTGGCTTGACCACTGACCTGTCTGCTGTCAGAACTGGCTAGACTGGCGTGGTGGTGAGCCTGGGTGGGAGCTATGGTGACCACAGGGGGAGAGGTCAAGCTGGCCGGGGAGCTGGAGTGGGCCGGG
This sequence comes from Aplysia californica, assembly GCF_000002075.1. Classification (NCBI taxonomy): domain Eukaryota; kingdom Metazoa; phylum Mollusca; class Gastropoda; order Aplysiida; family Aplysiidae; genus Aplysia; species Aplysia californica. The sequence continues at coordinate 135,505 of NW_004798326.1, forward strand.
AACATCAAGGGGGGCCTTTTCGGGGTAGCTGCCCGCGGACTGTGGCTGGAGGGAGGGGATCCACCGTGCTTTAAGATGGCCTCTTCTGCAAACAAAATGAGTTTTACTTTTAGTAAAAGTTTTACGGAACTTGCAATATAAATGGGTCACACAAGTGCCAAATTATTTTATTAGAGGTGTTATTAGAGATTAATATTTGTTTTTATTTAGTAGAGGTTTTACGGCACTCGCAACTGCATAAGGTCATATGAGCGCCAAGGGGCGGATGTCAAAAGAGAAGAGATTAACATATAAGGAAAAGAATGAGGAGAGATAAAGATGACTGATGTTTGATTGGACAGAAGTAACATACCACACCAGAGTGCCCGCCAAGAACCCAGCAATCAAAATGACCCTCACGCATGCAATAAATTAGAAAAGAAGAGTTCTAATCGATAGATAAGAGAGGCCAACTGAGACCCACTATAAATAAAAGTATAGACAATAATTGCTACAAAGACGACGAGTTATGTGTGCTAATAAAAATTTCAGGAGTGTTTAGTGTATGTTTGTGTCCATGGGTGCATGTCAAGGTGGGTGGATGAGTGGTAGTGGGGTGGGGAATGAGAAATCAAAAGGGTAGAACAAACACAAATCAAGCTCTTGAGTGTCTGTACATAAATTATACAGACATAAATTATACAGACACTGGCGTAAATCGTATTCTGATAAGTCAGCAAAAGTAGGAGTCTTTATGTGGGTAGGCATATAGGGTACAGTTGGGTCAAAGGTTACAGTGGGTCGGCATGACAACTGCCACATTTTGCGAGGTTGTTCATTTAGTACTTTAATACAGTTGAAGTTGCTATAACAACCATTTGTTCAAGAAAATCACCTGTACAAACAAGAATTCCTATTTGTATTTATTTTACTATAACAACACTATCCAAGACATCAACCTAAGACAACCACTTTTCTCCTCGGCTGCGGGTGGCTGTCTTGGACAATTTCAACTGTATACTGAAAAGAAGTTTACGAAACGGATCACAAGAGCTCCCCCAATTACCAGCAGCATTCCATCAATGACAAGTCAGAAGAAGTAGCAAACCACACTAACCATCCAGTAGCTTAAGTGGTCAGAAATTTCAGGCTCACAATAACGTCAAGCATTCGTCCGTGACACGGTTTCTTTGCCATATCGACAGACCGAAGGGCTAGAACCCAAATGGCCGCTGAATCGAAAAAGTAAAGTAAAGTAAAAGTCCGTGACACGGTATTCAGTTGGGTGGGCACTAAGGTGTGTCCTTGAGCGAGACACAATAACCCTTATTCAAATACAGAACATTATACAACAGGTGACAGCAACAGCATGTGCATACCAAAGTCTGTGCTGGTGTGGTATGGTGCATTATGTAACCCTGATGAATTATCACAAGGCTGTCTGTCTGTTTGTCTGTACGTGAGTGGAAGGGAGGGTGGGTGGGTTGGTACGTACGTACTTTCAAACAAGTATGTAGGTTATCAGGTATGCCAGGGCAAAATTAATTACCTTACAGCAAAAAATATGTGGAATTCAATTTTATTATTCATCCTAAAATAAAATACAAATGTGAGGCATCATGGTGAAATCAGGCGCTCATCAAAATAATGAAATCAAAGAAATCAGTATTTTTTGGGCAGATGGGCACTTTTTTTCCCTAATTTTCTTCTTTTCGGCTCAGCACCTTATATGTCCATTTAAAAACACATTTTTTGTGGCGTTTAGAGAAAAAAAAAAATCAAGGACTCTCAGGCTATGGAATTTGCCAAACTTTGGTGGCCATTGTCTTGCTAATTCCCGACCCTGACCTCTTTCAATCGCAAATATTTCGACTTTTATTTAACTTGGACATTTTTTGCACAAAAAAGGAGGGCAAATAAACAGGCTTTAATATGATACCAATAACCCCGTATACCCAAAAATTGACGAGCGCCAGACTCCACCGCTTTGTGACACAAATGTATAATAAAACTATCATGTCTGACCTGCAGGATCCTTTGCCTGGTGCGCCAGTTTGCGCAGAGCTGCGGCAAAGCTAGAGGTGTGGCTGCCGCTGAGGGAACCCCCTGCCGCACTGGTGCTGAGGCCGTTGCTAGGCGACACCTGGTGGAGAGGGGGCACCGTCGCCGTCTTCGGGGGGAGCTTTCCTGAAGCAGCTGCTGCCATGGCCACTGGGCTCATCATCTGGAGAGGAGGTTTGCTGCCTGGTGGAAGGCCTAAAGGAACAAACAGAAAGAGAACTTGTCTTTAGAATGATGAATTTTCACACATTACTGCGTTGTTGTTTTCGATCTAGAGACGTTACTGCGTAGGTTTTTAGTTTTAGTAGAGGTTTTACGGCGCTCGCAACTGCATAAGGTCATATGAGCGCCAGAAGATTAGAGGTGTTACAAGAGAGTAACAAACATAAAAAAAGAAGAAGATGAGATAAGGACGATAGATGTTTGACAGGAAAGAAGAAGCAAACCACACCAGAGCACCCGCCAACCACCCACTTATCACTCCAACCTTGAAGAGAAAGCAAAGAGGACAAGTGATACTATGAAGCATTACAAGGGGGAAAGGGGAGCCGGGAGAGAAATATTAGATGAGAACTCGGGGAAAACTCCAAGCAACTTTTCTCACAACTTCCAACCAAATTCCAAGAATGTTTGTTTTAGTAGAGGTTTTACAGCGCTCACAACTGCATAAGGTCATATGAGCGCCAGAAGATTAGAGGTGTTACAAGAGAGTAACAAACATAAAAAAAGAAGAAGATGAGATAAGGACGATAGATGTTTGACAGGAAAGAAGAAGCAAACCACACCAGAGCACCCGCCAACCACCCACTTATCACTCCAACCTTGAAGAGAAAGCAAAGAGGACAAGTGATACTATGAAGCATTACAAGGGGGAAAGGGGAGCCGGGAGAGAAATATTAGATGAGAACTCGGGGAAAACTCCAAGCAACTTTTCTCACAACTTCCAACCAAATTCCAAGAATGTTTGTTTTAGTAGAGGTTTTACAGCGCTCACAACTGCATAAGGTCATATGAGCGCCAGAAGATTAGAGGTGTTACAAGAGAGTAACAAACATAAAAAAGAAGGAGGGGAGATAAGGACAACAGATGTTTGATAGGAAAGATGGAGCAAACCACACCAGAGCACCCGCCAACCACCCACAAATTCCAAGAACTAATAACAGGACAAAACAAAAAATCAAGAGCAACAACAACAAACAAACACACACACACACACACAAACACACACACACACACACACACATAATAAAAATAACAATTGCTCTCCCTATCAGATTCCTGAAAACTGGACTAGAAAATAAAAATAAAAATAATAAAATAATGAGAGTAACAAAACAGGATCCAGCTAATTAAATCTCACAGGGGGGGGGGGGAAGAGAGAGCTCTAAATAGGGAAGAGCTCAGAAGACATGTCTGTTTCGCTCGAGCACGCACGAGCGCACATCATTCCCCTCGCAAACTCACTTCAGGTTGGTACACACATGCACGCGCGTGCCCATCATATATTTCTGCATCTTGGCTCCCTGAAATCTTCCCCTCTCTTCTGAACTTTTTCATAGTCTTTTTTTTTTTTTGTCGTTTTTTTTTGGTGTGTTTTACGGCGCCAGAAACTGCATAAGGTCATATGAGCGGGCGAGACACACCAAACATTTTCAGTTGGTTGGAAATTTTGAATTTTTGCCCGGGTGTCATCTAGCTTAAGATCATTATTGTTTGCATTACTGTTCATTTATATTATGCATTTGGCTGTAAGCAGACGTGCGTGCGTGTGTGTGTGTGTGTGTGTGTGTGTGTGTGTGTGTGTGTGTGTGTGTGTG
>NW_004798326.1:140320-142126 GCF_000002075.1 Aplysia californica
ACAGACAGACAGACAGACAGACAGACAGACAGACAAACAGACAGACAGACAGACAGACAGACAGACAGACGGACGGACAGACGGACGGACAGGAAGGCAGGCAGGCAAGCAGGCAGACAGGCTGATAAATAGAAAAACTGAAAAGCAGATACGACAACAGTCTACAATTCAAGAACTGTCGCTTTTTTTATTTATTTGGAAAGTCCTCACCACACTCTCTGAGAACACAATATTATGACAACAACAAGAAGAGCATCACACACATAAAGTAGAAAGAGCAAAATCACGACCAGAGCGAGCACCCACTAACCACCCACTCGCTGCAGGCAGGTTAGGTGAAAGAGGCAGACACCGACGAGACTGAGAGACAATAATATGACGCCCCGCTGCACAACGCCTTCTGTATTATTTATACTGCTTATAGAGAAGACTAGAGGGTGCATTGGGCGGAGTGGTTAGTGCGCTCGTCTCCGAAGCGGAAGGTCCGGGTTCGAGCCTCGGTTCGGGCACGGATTTTTTTCGCCCCCTCCTGCCCACCCAGCAGTAATGGGTACCTGACTTCGGGTTGGGGAAGTAAAGACGGCGTGGAAAGGAACTGGCCACCCTACCACAATATGCCGAAGACCCAGGAAGTTGTCTCACTAACAATGCAATCCCCAATGTCGGGTCCGATGCGGGAACAACTTTTTATGTATGGCTCTTTTCGTCTATGCAGACGGTCAATTTAGCTCAGCTTAAGATGGTCTCAAGGTTTTCTTCATGGCTAATTCTTCCTATGTTTGAAGCGCAGATTCTGTCGCAGTGCTTGCATGTCAGTGTCGTAGATCGAAGTTCTGTATTTCCGCTGTTTTCCTTTCGTCGTTGGCGCTTCTCAGCCTGGTTGTTTCTAAAGCTGCTCTCTAACGAACAACTTTTTAGAGAGGTAAAGCTCCTGCCATGGCCTTCGTTATAACACGTATCACGAAGGCCATGCTCCTGCACCACTGCACGTCGTCCAAAGAAAGGAAGCAAAGCAAGCCCAGAGACAACAACACACCGCCACCAGGTGCCGCTATGACAAAACGGGCTGTATCGATAGACAGGATAAATAATACATCATGACAGACCACCGCACCTCCACAAACGTTCAGAGGCAGCCAGCCACGCATAAAAACCGAGGGAGCCGCTACATTGTACAGCCACTGCTTTTTCTCCAAGAAAGTCGATAGAGCGGCTTCGCTCCAGCGACCCCCGCCAAACCGCTGGCAGATCAGTGATTATTGTCTTTGGGGGGCGGGAGACTTGGCCAGAGCAAAACAAACCAGGGGTTGTTTGACGGTATGATCGCGACTGATTTGGTTGTTTGAACGACCTGGAAGCAGAAGAGGAACTCAGGCCTGAATCTAACAAAAAAATAATAAAAAAATAAAAAATAAAAAATAAACAAACAAAAGCAAAAGCATCCCCCCGTAAAGCAACAACAACAACAACAACACTACAACAACAAAGAAAACACCCAAAAAACCAACCCAACCAATCCGAAACAAATTTTAAAAAACAACAAACAAATACATTACTCATAAAAGAAAAAAGAAATAACTGTCAGGTAGCCACAGCTACAACTTTACAACAACATTATTTTTCTAGTCGAAGAGAAAAGCCGCACATTGATTAAATTACAATCGGATCTTACATTTCCAGGTTGAAAAAACAAACAAAACCGCAGCATAAGGGATTTGGAGCACTCGTCGACACTCGCCGTTAGGGTGAACGTTTCATTACCATCCCACCACAACACATGATGTGGGTCATAATGAGGGGGAGGGG
>NW_004798326.1:143358-145191 GCF_000002075.1 Aplysia californica
TGTATATTGTGCGTGTGTGTGTGTGTGTGTTGTGTATATTGTGCGTGTTGTGTGTATGTGTGTTGTGTGTGTGTGTGTGTGTGTGTGTGTGTGTGTGTGTGTGTGTTGTGTATATTGTGCGTGTGTGTGTGTGTGTGGTTGTGTATATTGTGCGTGTTGTGTGTATGTGTGTTGTGTGTGTGTGTGTGTGTGTGTGTGTGTGTGTGTGTGTGTGTTGTGTATATTGTGCGTGTGTGTGTGTGTGTGTTGTGTATATTGTGCGTGTTGTGTGTATGTGTGTTGTGCGTGTGTGTGTGTGTGTGTGTGTATGTGTGTGTGTCTGTGTGCGTGCGTGCGTGTGTCAGTGTGTGTATGTATGCAAGTGCGTTAGCGCATGTGTGCGTGTGTGTGTGTGTGCGCTTGCACGTGTGTGTGTGTGTGTGTGTGTGTGTGTGTGTGAGTGTCTGTGAGTGTGTGTGCGCGCGCGCATGTGCGTCACGGACACGGCCTGTTGTCACTACTAGTACACCTTCACTCTGGCAGAACGGACGTCCACTCTGTTGAGTACAGCTGGGCGCGGAATCGAGTCCAGAAACGATTCCCGCAATTAATGCTTCGGAAGAAAACTTCTGATTCCTTTTTTTGTAAACCAACGGTCACCAGTTACTTTATTCATTAAATTCTTCTTCTTTTTTTTTTTTGGTAGAAGAATTTGTTTTTGAAAAATAAAAGTTGATGCTTCGTAATGTTCCGAAATCAAGGTTATAATAAATCATGAAGATGTTCGGAGCTAACCAGGTAACCAGCGGATAAAATCACATCTTTAGAAAGTAAGTAATTGGGTTCGGGACTCGATTCCTACGATTCCTGGCTTTCAATAATCGGGAACCTAGCCGCCCAGCACTACTGTTGAGGCAACGTGTGGGACGGTAGGGCGGGCAGCCACAAGGAGTACGAGTACTATCGTGTTCCAAAAATTCAATCATTGTCCATGTTTTTCACCCCTATCGACACAATTTACATGACTTAGGCGAGGCGTCCTACTTCGACCCTGCCCGTCAAGGTCAAAACGGGCCGAGAGGAACATATCACATCAGACAGAAGATACAGGAAACACTCGAAAAAAGGTTTCCGTTTTAGTTTTAGTAAGAGTTTTACGGCACTTGCAACACAATAAGGTCATATAAGTGCCGAAGATTAGAGGTGTTACAAGAGAGTAACAAAAACAAAAAAAAAGGAGGGGAGATCTGGACGATAGATGTTTGATAGGAAAGAAGGAGTAAACCACATCAGAGCGCCTGCCAAAAACCCACACACATCACATCTGACCGGAGAAACAGGAGACACACGACGGTTTACCCACTCGCAAATCGAACTCTGGCGTGCAACAGCGAAGAGTGTAAACGTCACACCACAGACGTCAATGGGCCAATATGTTTGCTTAGATTTTTTTGTCTTCTGCTTTTTCTTTTTGTTTTAGTAAGAGTTTTACGGCACTTGCAATACAATAAGGTCATATAAGTGCCGGAGATTAGAGGTGTTACAAGAGTAATAAACACACACAAAAAAGGAGGGGAGATAAAGACGACAGATGCTTGATAGGAAAGAAGAATCAAACCACACCAGGGTACCCGCCAACCACCCACTTAGTCTTCTGCAACATATCGACTCGATAACGATAACGGCCATTTAGATCAAAGGAAAAGTCAGTCAGTCAGACAAACAGACAGAAACAATCGACTCCCAACCATCCGTTTGTGTTAGATGGCTGCTTCAGAAGGGTGGTCATTTGTGATCCTGTATCACACACACACACACACACACACACACACACACACACACACACACACACAC
>NW_004798326.1:145965-147436 GCF_000002075.1 Aplysia californica
AATCTTCCTCCCATCCCCCTCCCTATCCCCCTCCCCAAGGCCATCGAGGGAGGTCGAGACAATCACATCTCGGCGAACGACAACAACAGGAGGGCGTCACAGGCAAGTGTGAGACAGCATGCCACTGTTCTTGTCCCCGTGACCGCGGCCAAACGACACGTCTCCGCTGACGTAAAAACAACAGTTCCTACTTGACCTTTGAACACCGAACGTGTCTGGGCGCGCTCCTTTTCTTCATCATCATCTTTATCACCATCATCATCATCATCATCACCACCATAACCATAACCACCACCACCACCATCCCCACCATTACTTTCATCATCGTTACTGTCGACAAAAGGTTACGTTACAGTACGGAGACTCGAAATAGTTTATAGTTTAATTAATGTGAATTTGCAGCTGTAAAACAGCTTTTTATACTGCCTCTTGTGGTTCATCCAGAACAAAATAAAATAAACTCTATAACAATCATCACTGTTGAAAGTGCACAACTGAAGAAAGTCCTTATAAGGTAAGCACTTCAATGTTTAAAATATTTTTTTTTAAATGCTGCAAAAGTCAGATCCGCCGTTACCTCAGTTGCTACCTTGCTGAGTTATGGCGTGGATGATCCACCACTCACATACACCCACTCTGATTGCTTCCATAAATACACCATCTAACCTACTTCAGTTTTTTTTAAAGGGGAAAAAGCTCCAATCAAATCCATAAACATCTACGATCTCGTCTGAACAATGGCTGGGGCTTGAGGGGGCGAACTAACAATCCAATTGAACACACGCGCAGAGCCGTTCAGAGGACGGCTCTAAACAAATAGACCCTACTGAAATATTCACAGCGGATCCGATTCGCAAACAGACTTGGCTGGTGCTAATTCTGAAGGCCTGCGGGTCGACTTTATGTCGGGGCGAAAAAAGATCAAAAGTTGCCATAGGCCTCGCGTGTGAAACGAACACAAACAATAAAAGTGTTGGGTGCTTTACAGGACCAGAGAGATAGTGCAGGGGTAGATAAAGGAGCCGTGACCACACGGCGGAAAAATTTCCTGATTTGAATAAAGAGAAGGCTGAGAGGAGCATGATAGCAGTGGAGGCGTGGAACAGTCGGTTGCTACTCTGCGACTGGTTAAGTTTAAGGCAGAGTAGTAAGACAGTAAAGAATGATGTAAACCGTGGGTCTTGTCTAGTTTTGTTGTTGTATGATATTCTGTTTGTGTGTCGATTGTGTGCGTCGTCTGTTTGATGTGGGGTATTGTTGTTTTGTTTTGTTTTGTTTGCTCCTGTTGTCTCTGTTCGTTGTTGTTTTCTTTTTAAAATTTTAACTAAGGCGGAAATTGGGGGGCGGGGGCGGTGTATATCTCATAATTTCGTAAATTTCTGTTTGAGTATGTATGTAAATGCACATACGCCACATCGTACCAGTTAGTTGTCTAGGCTTTATTGCCTACTCTCTCTCCCTCCCCCCCACC
>NW_004798326.1:149374-152304 GCF_000002075.1 Aplysia californica
AGAGAGAGAGAGAGAGAGAGAGAGAGGTGAGAGAGAGAGAGAGAGAGAGAGAGAGAGAGAGCATTTGTTATTGCCCTAGTTATTATTCTGCCCTTGGAAAGTCAGAACAAGCACATAAACACCAACACAACTTCGAACTTTAGCACCCCACAAACTGTGTGTGTTTACGCACCACTGTTAACTACGCACGCTAATGATTAGAGACAGCCACACGGGGCTGACTGGAGAAGGGCCTGAGACTTGATGACGTAACGTGACAACGCTGTTACGTCACAGAGTCCACTTCAGGTGACTCGAACCACCGTAAAGCCAGGCACGGCCATGGATCGCGGCGGGAAGTCTTTGTGGAAGAGGTGGTTACAGACGACTAATTTAAATTATCAATTTCGAAAAAAAAAATATATACACTGTATATAGAATGTCTTCTCTGATAATAGCCTTGTTGCGCTCTACAGTAAGCTCACTTAACGAAATCCCCCCAAAGGAGTTATAATGTGTTGTAAGTACAGAATTGAGCTCCCATGTTGAAAGCTAAAGCATCAATTTCAAGAACGTGTGAAAAAAAAGTCTGAGAGAGAAGGCACGGGCTTTTTAATTATCATCAAAGGTCAATAATATTGTATATTATAATCAATCCGCAATACACCAGGAGTACCATGAAATGTGTTTGTTTTAGCAGAGGTTTTAAGGCGCTCGCAACTGCATGGTCATATAAACGCTAAGGGGTGATGTCAACAGAGAAGTCCTTACAGGGAATCAGACTTGGAGTAGCATGAAAGCTGGAATTACAGGAAAGTCATGTGGACACACATCTTCAACAAAAAACCTAAACAGAAAGCCCATTGGAAAGCAATTGACATTACTATTATTTTCATTTAATATTTTAAACTATTTTTTTTTACGCCAAGAGCGATAGAAGACTGGGGTTGTTTGTGTTGACAGAAGCACCTCGAGGGAGGAGTATAATCATATTTGGCTTGCCGCAGGTTAAAAAAACAACCAACCATACACAAAAAAACCCACGAGCTTTTTAGTTTTATAGAATGTCTTTTTCTGTAGTTGCACGATCCCCAGAGAGAGTCAGTGGACAGAGCGCGCTGCAAGTGGGCCGGTCAGCCACTCGGGTGGTGGGAAGCTGTAAATCAGTCCTCGAGCTCCGCCTGACAAGCACTGTTAAGCCGTTACGACAACAGTAATCTCTGCCAATCGATTGAGGTGATTAGTTTTGAAGCTTTAATGCTGGTTTGACGCTCCTGTGAATCTTTGACGCTGATTCAAGGTTGTTTTGAGTGTCGAGTTTCGAAACACTGACGCTACTTTGAACGCTTCAGTATTTTACATGCCACAGATAATGATTGTCGCAATTTATCTTCTCTTTTTACAAACAGTTGGTTAAATTGCAGTGTTGCATTAACTACCGCGATTGCGGTTTAGCACTCTGGGATAGGTTTAACTGCTAAAAAAGCTCTTACTTCAACTTCTCTCTTCAGGGGCGGGTGGAGCCGAGACAGTTATTGTCACTTATGCAGGTGGAAAATAGCCCATACCAGTGACTCCCTTCACCAACCTAAACAGTGACCTCCGAGATCAAACTTAATGTTGCCCCCCCCACACACACACACACACACTCCCCCAGAATTTAGAGAATAAAAAAGAAACACGTTAACACACAGAAGAGTATAATTTCGAAGCGGAAAAAAACAAGTTTAGCTGGCGGCTGCAGAAAGGCAGTACAGTACAGAAAGACAGGCAGACAGAAAAGGGCTTTTTTTTTTTTTTTTTTTGGGGGGGGGGGTAAGTTTTTTAAAGAATTTTACTGCACTAGCTACACAATAAGGTCATATTGATGACCATGATTAGAGGTGTTACAAGGTTGTAACATACAAACATACGGAGGAGGAGGAGGAGAGATAGGATGATCAATGTTCTACAAAGGCGACGTCTAAACCACCAACATAACAAGTTTTAGTTTTAGTAAGTGTTTTATGGCACTTGCAACACAATAAGGTCATATAAGAGCCGAAGACTAGAGGTGTTACAAGAGAGTAACAAACACAAAAAAGAAGGAGGATAGATAAGGACGATATAAATGTTTGATAGGAAAGAAGGAGCAAACCTCACCAGAGCACCCACCAACAACCAACGGTGGAGATAATATAGGATGATAGACGAGATAGATGTTCCTACTAGAGCTAGGCGAAGGACCGATTCCGGAGCCGATTCCCACGATTAATGCTAAGGGAGGAAAAGTTCCGACTCCTTTTTACGTAACTCAACGGCTACCAGTTATTTAATCATGAAAATCTTCTTCTTTAAAAAAAAAAATTATTTTTGAAAAATAAAAGTTGATTCTTCGTAGTGTTCCAAAATCAAGCTTATCCTAAATCCTGAAGATGTTCGGAGCCAACCAGGTAACCACCGGACGAAATCACATCATTAGAAAGTAAGTAATTGGGTTCGGAGTCCATTCCTACGATTCCTAGCTTTCAATAATCGGGAACATAGCTGCCCAGCACTAGTTCCTATAAAGGCGCCGTCTAAACCACCAACACAATAATACGGACAAAGATCAGAGTAAAACCTTGAAGAGCGGAGGACCTAGCAGCGGGCGCACTCCAACCAAAGATACGCCACTACCGGTCTTTGCTCCAACCACCAACATCGCAGCTTGAAGGAAGGAAGGGAAGGAACCAACTCAACACGAGCACCCACAAAAGTAAACGACCGAAAACCAGGAGCCATACAAGTGGGGGGGCGATAAGGCCATCTGCCTCCCACGGAGTGGGGAGAGAGAGAGAGAGAGAGAGAGAGAGAGAGAGAGAGAGAGAGAGAGAGACGGACGGACGGACGGACGGACTGAATTATCTTACCCAATCCCGTAGGCCCAAAACAAAGCAATGTGACTCAATTTGGGTACCAACAATACATGT
>NW_004798326.1:155798-157578 GCF_000002075.1 Aplysia californica
AAAGCGGTAAGTGGTAAACAGTATGCATTTATTTCATAATTTGAGCACTGAAGTTTTGTATTTTTTGCTAATGTATACTTGACTTTCCAAACTTTAAAAAAAGAAAGAATAAAGTCTTGTAGTACACAGTTGAGTAAGGTGAAACTACGACACTGCCCGTCACCAACATTGGAATAAAGGGACAATGCGTTTACGTTCATCTCTCTTTCTACCTTTATATAGCTGTTTGCCTGTCTGTCTGTCTGTCTGTCTGTCTGTCTGTCTGTCTGTCTGTCTGTCTGTCTGTCTGTCTGTCGGTCGGTCGGTCGGTCGGTCTGTCCCATTCTCTCTCACGGAGGTCACTAAAAGAAACATTAAAAAATCACCAGCAAAGAAATAGACAAAAACTGATCCGCCTCCTGGCCTGTGCAAAGTGATAGACTCATCATAAAGAAGAGGAAGACGAAGACCCCGAATGATAACGATAAGTAAAAACTCTGAAAGTCCAATTTCTACCAACAGTACTACTACTAGTACTACTACTGCACTTGCTTCTCCTCACTCGCCGACGCGTTAATCTCCCAAATCCTGAGCGGCGACGAAGCCAAATCTTAGGCCGGAGGGCCCAGGCCGAGTAGGTGACGAGCAATTGGTGAAGTCAGGGATAATGATGAATTATTGACGTCAGCCACCCATCGATTGATCACCGGAGCAGCCACGTGGGAACCCCACGCCACCGACCACCGACCGACCACCGACGACGACATTGATCTCGTCCGGTCTGGCCGTCTGGTGCACTCACTCAACGATTCTCTCTCTCTGTCTCTTTGTCTCTCTCTCTCTTTGTCTCTGTTTGTCTTCCTGTTTGTCTGTCTGTCTCTGTCTCTCTATCTCTGTCCATCTCAGTCACACTCTCTCTTTATCTATCTATCTATCTATCTATCTATCTATCTATCTATCTATCTATCTATCTATCTATCTATCTATCTATGTGTGTGTGCCTGTCTGTCTGTCTGACTCATTTCCCCTCCCCCCCTCTCTTTTAATGCATCTATCTCTACCCTCACTCTTGCCACACGCTCACAAACACAAGCGCACATAAACAAGCCGGCAAACACACACACACACACACACTCACACACACAAAGATAGTCTATCCATTACGTATTACCCCACTAACAATCAACCATAATAATCTCCACCCCTCCCCATCCCCCCTGTCTAATCCCCATTCCCCCTGTCTACTCCCCATTCCCCCTGTCTACTCCCCCCTCCCAAACCCACCTTTCCCCAAAGTGCAGACACAGGGAATGATACACTCACGCACAACAAGAGTAATAAGCTCGCCATCAAGACGCAGAAGGATTTCTGAGACTTATTAGATTGCGAGCAAAACAAGAAAAGAAAACGTGTTGACAGAACACAACACAGAATGGGGCACATAATATTAATACGACGCAATAGAAGATATAAAACAAAGTCTGGAATATTTCATTTCCCCACAATTTGATATAATTAGAGCCCTGAGAGACGGTGCACTTATAAGTGCATTATACGGGTGGTGTGTGTGAGGACTGACTAGTCTTCTGTTGTATCTTTTTCGAAATTCATACGCTGTCGAGATCATGTCCATATTCTCATTTCCACTATACGACTCCTCCACCTTCCAGCTTCCCATCTGCGGACAACTATCCTGTCTGTTTCCTCAAAGTTCGGAGATACACACACACACACACACACACACACACACACACACACACACAGAGAGAGAGAGAGAGAAAGAGAGAGAGAGAGAGAGAGA
>NW_004798326.1:158621-160843 GCF_000002075.1 Aplysia californica
ACAGACAGACAGACAGACAGACAGACAGACAGACAGACAGACAGACAGACAGACATCTCACCCACAGGCTGATCTCTCACCTCCTTCAAACACCAACATTGTCAGCAGTCAGTTCCAAGACACACCATAACACTACACGTCACGTACAATGTTTTGTTGCATTATCGTACCCAACACCAGCAGTGCTTGCGTTAAAGAAGGGAAACAGAGAAAGGAGGTGGGAGTCAGAGATAAGTGTCAGCTTCGGAAATGCTACCCGCCTCCTCTCCGGAGAGAAAAATAACAAAAGAAAGAAAGATAGAAAGAAAGAAAGATAGAAAGATAGAAAGAAAGAAAGAAAGGAATAAGCGTCTGCCTTACACGACGATTGTTATTTAGCTAAACGTGGTCGTCGGGGGTGCCGTGTCTCTGCCATCTCCGGATAAAACATGGCCATCATCCTGCTTCCATCATCGGGTTCCCGCCCCGTCTACGAATAGGAAGGTTCTGCCGCTTATTATATCGATTATGTATAATAATATCTATCTTTGTAACGGTCTGTTTTAGCCCCCCTGTCCTCCGCTCAAATGATGACAAACCACGAAATGTATATGAATCGATTCAGGAATCAATAAGCAGCTGCCGCGAGAACAAAATGCGTCATTCGCCCCCTCCCCTAGACAGTGCACTTCTTTCAACATCACCTACCCGTCCATCACAAAGGACGGGGAAAAAAAGGAAGAGAAAAAAAAAGAAAAATTTTTAAAAAGAAAGAAAGAGAGAAACGGAACAAAACCAAGTGTGGCATTCGGGACAAAAGAGAAAGCCGGCAGACAGGTCGAGATTTGCATAAACATTGCCAGTCATTTCATCGTCCTCCTACGAGTTCGCTTTGTGGGGTTTTTTATGTCACTTCCGTGTCAATAGCCCTCCCACCCCACCCCACCATCCCAGCATACACAGACAGACAGACAGACAGACAGACAGACAGACAGACAGACAGACAGACAGACAGACAGACAGACAGATTTCTCCCTCTCCCCCCTCCCTCTTTCTCTCCCTCTATTTACTCTTTCTCTCTCTCTCTCTCCCTCTTTTCACTCTCTCTCTCCCTCTTTTCACTCTCTCTCTCTCTCTCTCTCTCTCTCTCATCCACCCTCCGTCTCTCTACGTGTGAGAGCGTGAACGAGTGCGCGAGTGTGAGCGCGCACGCGTACCACTGGAGAGAGTAGTATCAAGCTCTCTTTCCCTCTCCCCCCACCCTTCGTTCTGTTGCCCAACTTGTGTGTGCCGCTAAATCCCTCACAGACCAGTGACACCCCGGCTGACATTGCACTCAACTGTCAACTCCGCAACGTGCAAAAACCGTCACGGTTATTTGGACGCTTTGCCATAAACCCCAACCCAGATTTCTCCTCTCAAACGAACAAAAAAGATACGAAATTGCAGATGTTTTACCCGTCCCCATGGACACAGTTTAAATCATTTCAGAGGCGGGCTGCTTCGACCCTGCTTGACAAAAGCATACCAGACTGAAAGTTTAGTTTTAGTAGAGGTTTTACGGCGTTCGCAACTGCATAAGGTCATATGAGCGCAAGAAGATTAGAGGTGTTCAAGGAGTTTAGAACTACTTTTAATCTCCTTGGAGGTGTTACAAGGGAGTAACAAACACACACACAAAAAAGGGGGGAGACAAGGACGATAGATGTTTTATTGGAAAGATGGAGCAAACCACACCAGACTGTTAGGGGTAAAAGCTAGACGGTCAGAGAACATATAGGGTAGAAGGATACAACGTCCGGGCACACAGACGGAAGTATTCGATAAAACTCTCCCCTCTTGGGAACCGAACTCACGTCTTTTGCGAGCGCCGGCGAAGCATGCAGCTCGCCGCTACACCACAGACGCCGCTCTCACTTTTTCTCATACAAGAGCTGCAGTTTGCAACAAAACGAAAGGAAAATAATATGTTTTAAAGCCTAAAAAACCGTCATCAAGGATTCTCTATAGTTTTCTTGTAATAATAAATATTCTAAGCTTCCCCCCCCATTAAAAGTGGCAGGCTCACACGCGCGCGGAGAGACAAGGGTGAGGTTCCCATGCTCTCTGTCGGCCAGCGGGACAAAGAGGGGGCTGGGACCGACACACGGTTTTTGTTACAGGGTGTGAGAGTTCGCCGACTACTGGAAACACACACGCACACACACACACACACACACACACACACACACACACACACACAC